>NW_028324634.1:0-5000 GCF_052110815.1 Crocodylus siamensis
CACACCTCGGCCAGAACCCATTCACTTGCCTGGGGTTGACCTTGTGGATGCAGGCCCCTAGGCTTGCACGGGTTTGACCTGTTGGCTGCAAGGCCCCATTTGCTTCCCTGGGCTTGACCTGGTGGCTGCAAGGCCCCATTAGCTTCCCTGGGCTGGACCCGGTGGCTGCAAGGCCCCATGTGCTTACCTGGGGTTGAACTGGTTGCTGCAAGGCCCCATTTGCTTCCCTGGGGTTGACCTGGTGGCTGCAAGGCCCCTTTCGCTTCCCTGGGGTTGACCTGGTAGCTGCAAGGCCCCATTCCCTTGCCTGGGGTTGACCTGGTTGCTGCAGGGCCCCATTCGGTTGCCTGGGGTTGACCTGGTGGCTGCAAGGCCCATTGTGCTTATCTGGGGTTGAACTGGTTGCTGCAAGGCCCCATTTGCTTCCCTGGGGTTGACCTGGTGGCTGCAAGGACCCGTTCACTTGCCTGGGGTTGACCTGGTGCCCAGACTTGCTGCCGGCTGGGGCTTCATTCCCAAACAAGCACTGGAATTGCGGATGCAGGACCTGCACAACCGCCAGGGGCTTCAGACTCCATCAAGTGCCCCCCACACCCAGACTTAAGCCTCCAAGGAGTGCCCCCCCACACCTCGGCCAGAACCCATTCACTTGCCTGGGGTTGACCTGGTGGATGCAAGGCCCCATTTGCTTCCCTGGGGTTGACCTGTTGGCTGCAAGGCCCCATTAGCTTCCCTGGGCTTGACCTGGTGGCTGCAAGGCCCCATGTGCTTACCTGGGGTTGAACTGGTTGCTGCAAGGCCCCATTTGCTTCCCTGGGGTTGACCTGGTGGCTGCAAGCCCCTTTCGCTTCCCTGCGGTTGACCTGGTGGATGCAAGGCCCCATTCCCATGCCTGGGGTTGACCTGGAGGCTCCAAGGCCACATTCGCTTGCCTGGGTTTGACCTGGTGGCTGCAAGGCCCCATTCGCTTGCCAGGGGTTGACCTGGTGGCTGCAAGGCCCCATGTGCTTATCTGGGGTTGAACTGGCTGCTGCAAGGCCCCATTCGCTTCCCTGGGGTTGACCTGGTAGCTGCAAGGCCCCATTCCCTTGCCTGGGGTTGACCTGGTGGCTGCAAGGCCGCATTCACTTGCCTGGGGTTGACCTGGTGGCTGCAAGGCCCCATTCACTTGCCTGGGGTTGACCTGGTCGCTGCAAGGCCCCATGCTGTTATCTGGGGTTGAACTGGTTGCTGCAAGGGCCCTTTCACTTCCCTGGGGTTGACCTGGTAGCTGCAAGGCCCCATTCCCTTGCCTGGGGTTGACCTGGTGGCTGCAAGGCCGCATTCGCTTGCCTGGGGTTGACCTGGTGCCCAGACTTGCTGCCGGCCGGGGCTTCATTCCCAAACAACCACTGGGATTGCGGATGCAGGACCAGCACAACCGCCAGGGGCTTAAGACTCCATCAAGTGCCCCCCACACCGAGGCTTAAGCCTCAAAGGAGTGCCCCGCCACACCTCGGCCAGAACCCATTCACTTGCCTGGGGTTGACCTGGTGGATGCAGGCCCCATAGGCTTGCACGGGGTTGACCTGTTGTCTGCAAGGCCCCATTAGCTTCCCTGGGCTTGACCTGGTGGCTGCAAGGCCCCATGTGCTTACCTGGGGTTGAACTGGTTGCTGCAAGGCCCCATTTGCTTCCCTGGGGTTGACCTGGTGGCTGCAAGGCCCCATGTACTTCCCTGGGGTTGAACTGGTTGCTGCAAGGCCCCATTTGCTTCCCTGGGTTTGACCTGGTGGCTCTAAGGCCCCTTTCGCTTCCCTGGGGTTGACCTGGTGGATGCAAGGCCACATTCCCTTGCCTGGGATTGACCTGGTGGCTCCGAGGCCGCATTCGCTTGCTGGGGTTGACTTGGTGGCTGCAAGGCTCCATTCGCTTGCCTGGGGCTGACCTGGTGGCTGCAAGGCCCCATGTGCTTATCTGGGGTTGAACTGGTTGCTGCAAGGCCCCATTCGCTTCCCTGGGTTTGAGCTGGTGGCTGCAAGGCCCCGTTCACTTGCCTGGGGTTGACCTGCTGCCCGGACTTGCTGCCGGCGGGGGCTTCATTCCCAAACAACCACTGGGATTGCGGATGCAGGACCTCCACAACCTCCAGGGGCTTAAGACTCCATCAAGTGCCCCCCACACCAAGGCTTAAGCCTCCAAGGAGTGCCCCGCCACACCTCGGCCAGAACCCATTCACTTGCCTGGGGTGGACCTGGTGGATGCAGGCCCCATAGGCTTGCACGGGGTTGACCTGTTCTCTGCAAGGCCCCATTAGCTTCCCTGGGGTTGACCTGGTGGCTGCAAGGCCCCATGTGCTTACCTGGGGTTGAACTGGTTGCTGCAAGGCCCCATTTGCTTCCCTGGGGTTGACCTGGTGGCTGCAAGGCCCCATGTGCTTACCCGGGGTTCAACTGGTTACTGCAAGGCCCCATTTGCTTCCCTGGGGTTGACCTGGTGGCTGCAAGGCCCCATGTGCTTACCCGGGGTTCAACTGGTTGCTGCAAGGCCCCATTTGCTTCCCTGGGGTTGACCTGGTGGATGCAAGGCCCCATTCACTTGCCTGGGGTTGACCTGGTGGCTCCAAGGCCGCATTCGCTTGCCTGCGGTTGACCTGGTAGCTGCAAGGCCCCATTCGCTTGCCTGGGGTTGACCTGGTGGCTGCAAGGCCCCATGTGCTTATCTGGGGTTGAACTGGTTGCTGCAAGCCGCTTTCGCTTCCCTGGGGTTGACCTGGTAGCTGCAAGGCCCCATTCCCTTGCCTGGGGTTGACCTGGTGGCTGCAAGGCCCCATTCGCTTGCCTGGGGTTGACCTGGTGGCTGCAACGCCCCGTTCCCTTGCCTGGGGTTGACCTGGTGGCTGCAAGGCCGCATTCGCTTGCCTGGGGTTGACCTGGTGGCTGCAAGGCCCCATTCACTTGCCTGGGGTTGACCTGGTCGCTGCAAGGCCCCATGTGCTTTACTGGGGTTGACCTGGTGGCTGCAAGGCCCCATGTGCTTACCTGGGGTTGAACTGGTGGCTGCAAGGCCCCATTTGCTTCCCTGGGGTTGACCTGGTGGCTGCAAGGCCCCTTTCGCTTCCCTGGGGTTGACCTGGTAGCTGCAAGGCCCCATTCCCTTGCCTGGGGTTGACCTGGTGGCTCCAAGGCCGCATTCGCTTGCCTGGGGTTCACCTGGTGGCTGCAAGGCCCCATTCGCTTGCCTGGGGTTGACCTGGTGGCTGCAAGGCCCCATGTGCTTATCTGGGGTTGAACTGGTTGCTGCAAGGCCCCATTCGCTTCCCTGGGTTTGACCTGGTGGCTGCAAGGCCCCGTTCACTTGCTTGGGCTTGACCTGGTGCCCAGACTTGCTGCCGGCCGGGGCTTCATTCCCAAACAACCACTTGGATTGCGGAGGCAGGACCTGCACAACCGCCAGGGGCTTCAGACTCCATCAAGTGCCCCCCACACCCAGGCTTAAGCCTCCAAGGAGTGCCCCGCCACACCTCGGGCAGAACCCATTCACTTGCCTGGGGTTGACCTGGTGGATGCAGGCCCCATAGGCTTGCACGTGGTTGACCTGTTGTCTGCAAGGCCCCATTAGCTTCCCTGGGCTTGACCTGGTGGCTGCAAGGCCCCATGTGCTTACCTGGGGTTGAACTGGTTGCTGCAAGGCCCCATTTGCTTCCCTGGGGTTGACCTGGTGGCTGCAAGGCCCCATGTGCTTCCCTGGGGTTGAACTGGTTGCTGCAAGGCCCCACATGCTTCCCTGGGGTTGACCTGGTGGCTGCAAGGCCCCTTTCGCTTCCCTGGGGTTGACCTGGTGGATGCAAGGCCGCATTCGCTTGCCTGGGGTTGACCTGGTGGCTCCAAGGCCGCATTCGCTTGTCTGGGGTTGACTTGGTGGCTGCAAGGATCCATTCGCTTGCCTGGGGTTGACCTGGTGGCTGCAAGGCCCCATGTGCTTATCTGGGGTTGAACTGGTGGCTGCAAGGACCCTTTCGCTTCCCTGGGGTTGACCTGGTGGATGCAAGGCCCCATGTGCTTATCTGGGGTTGAACTGGTTGCTGCAAGCCCCTTTCGCTTCCCTGGGGTTGACCTGGTAGCTGCAAGGCCCCATTCCCTTGCCTGGGGTTGACCTGGTGGCTGCAAGGCCGCATTCGCTTGCCTGGGGTTGACCTGGTGGCTGCAAGGCCCCATTCACTTGCCTGGGGTTGACCTGGTGGCTGCAAGGCCCCGTGTGCTTATCTGGGGTTGACCTGGTGGCTGCAAGGCCCCATGTGCTTACCTGGGGTTGAACTGGTTGCTTCAAGGCCCCATTTGCTTCCCTGGGGTTGACCTGCTGGCTGCAAGGCCCCATTTGCTTCCCTGGGGTTGACCTGCTGGCAGCAGGGCCCCATTAGCTTCCCTGGGCTTTACCTGGTGGCTGCAAGGCCCCATGTGCTTACCTGGGGTTGAACTGGTTGCTGCAAGGCCCCTTTTGCTTCCCTAGGGTTGACCTGCTGGCTGCAAGGACCCTTTCGCTTCCCTGGGGTTGACCTGGTAGCTGCAAGGCCCCATTCCCTTGCCTGGGGTTGACCTGGTGGCTCCAAGGCCGCATTCGCTTGCCTGGGGTTGACCTGGTGGCTGCAAGGACCCGTTCACTTGCCTGGGGTTGACCTGGTGCCCGGATTTGCTGCCGGACGGGGCTTCATTCCCAAACAACCACTGGGATTGCGGATGCAGGACCTGCACAACCGCCAGGGGCTTAGGACTCCATCAAGTGCCCCCCACACCCAGGCTTAAGCCTCCAAGGAGTGCCCCCCCACACCTCGGCCAGAACCCATTCACTTGCCTGGAGTTGACCTTGTGGATGCAGGCCCCTAGGCTTGCACGGGGTTGACCTGTTGGCTGCAAGGCCCCATTTGCTTCCCTGGGCTTGACCTGGTGGCTGCAAGGCCCCATTAGCTTCCCTGGGCTTGACCTGGTGGCTGCAAGGCCCCATGTGCCTCCCTGGGGTTGAAC
>NW_028324635.1:0-1000 GCF_052110815.1 Crocodylus siamensis
GGCCCCTAGGCTTGCACGGGGTTGACCTGTTGGCTGCAAGGCCCCATTTGCTTCCCTGGGCTTGACCTGGTGACTGCAAGGCCCCATTAGCTTCCCTGGGCTTGACCTGGTGGCTGCAAGAACCCATTCCCATGTGCTTACCTGGGGTTGAACTGGTTGCTGCAACCTGGGGTTGCCCAAATTTGCTTCCCTCCTGGGGTTGACCTGGTGGCTGCAAGGCCCCATCTGCTTACCCGGGGTTGAACTGGTTGCTGCAAGGCCCCATTCGCTTCCCTGGGGTTGACCTGGTGGCTGCAAGGCCCCGTTCACTTGCCTGGGGTTGACCTGGTTCCCGGACTTGCTGCCGGGCGGGGCTTCATTCCCAAACAACCACTGGAATTGCGGATGCAGGACCTGCACAACCGCCAGGGGCTTAAGACTCCATCAAGTGCCCCCCACACCCAGGCTTAAGCCTCCAAGGACTGCCCCGCCACACCTCGGCCAGAACCCATTCAATTGCCTGGGGTTGACCTGGTGGATGCGGGCCCCACAGGCTTGCACGGGGTTGACCTGTTGGCTGCAAGGCCCCATTAGCTTCCCTGGGTTTGACCTGGTGGCTGCAAGGCCCCATTCCCTTGCCTGGGGTTGACCTGGGGGCTCCAAGGCCGAATTCGTTTGCCTGGGGTTGATCTGGTGGCTGCAAGGCCCCATTCGCTTGCCTGGGGTTGACCTGGTGGCTGCAAGGCCCCATGTGCTTATCTGGGGTTGAACTGGTTGCTGCACGGCCCCTTTCGCTTCCCCGGGGTTGATTTGGTAGCTGCAAGGCCCCATTCCCTTGCCTGGGGTTGACCTGGTGGCTGCAAGGCCGCATTCGCTTGCCTGGGGTTGACCTGGTGGCTGCAAGGCCCCATTCACTTGCCTGGGCTTGTCCTGGTGGCTGCAAGGCCCCATGTGCTTATCTGGGGTTGAACTGGTTGCTGCAAGGCCCCATTCGCTTCCCTGGGTTTGACCTGGTGGCTGC
>NW_028324636.1:0-17542 GCF_052110815.1 Crocodylus siamensis
CAAGGCCCCATGTGCTTATATGGGGTTGAACTGGTGGCTGCAAGGCCCCATTCGCTTCCCTGGGTTTGACCTGGTGGCTGCAAGGCCCCGTTCACTTGCCTGGGGTTGACCTGGTGCCCGGACTTGCTGCCGGCCGGGGCTTCATTCCCAAACACCACTGGGATTGCGGATGCAGGACCTGCACAACCGCCAGGGGCTTAAGACTCCATCAAGTGCCCCAAACACCCAGTCTTAAGCCTCCAAGGAGTGCCCCGCCACACCTCGGCCAGAACCCATTCACTTGCCTGGGGTTGACCTGGTGGATGCAGGCCCCATAGGCTTGCACGGGGTTGACCTGTTGGCTGCAAGGCCCCATTAGCTTCCCTGGGCTTGACCTGGTGGCTGCAAGGCCCCATGTGCTTACCTGGGGTTGAACTGGTTGCTGCAAGGCCCCATTTGCTTCCCTGGGGTTGACCTGGTGGCTGCAAGGCCCCTTTCGCTTCCCTGCGGTTGACCTGGTGGATGCAAGGCCCCATTCCCTTGCCTGGGGTTGACCTGGTGGCTCCAAGGCCGCATTCGCTTGCCTGGGGTTGACCTGGTGGCTGCAAGGCCCCATTCGCTTGCCTGGGGTTGACCTGGTGGCTGCAAGGCCCCATGTGCTCTACCTGGGGTTGAACTGGTTGCTGCAAGGCCCCATTTGCTTCCCTGGGGTTGACCTGGTGGCTGCAAGGCCCCTTTCGCTTCCCTGGGGTTGACCTGGTAGCTGCAAGGCCCCATTCCCTTGCCTGGGGTTGACCTGGTGGCTCCAAGGCCGCATTCGCTTGCCTGGGGTTGACCTGGTGGCTGCAAGGCCCCATTCGCTTGCCTGGGGTTGACCTGGTGGCTGCAAGGCCCCATGTGCTTATCTGGGGTTGAACTGGTTGCTGCAAGGCCCCATTCGCTTCCCTGGGGTTGACCTGGTGGCTGCAAGGCCCCGTTCACTTGCCTGGGGTTGAGCTGGTGCCCGGACTTGCTGCCGGCCGGGGCTTCATTCCCAAACAACCACTGGGATTGCGGATGCAGGACCTGCACAACCGCCAGGGGCTTCAGACTCCATCAAGTGCCCACCACACCCAGGCTTAAGCCTCCAAGGAGTGCCCCGCCACACCTCGGCCAGAACCCATTCACTTGCCTGGGGTTGACCTGGTGGATGCAGGCCCCATAGGCTTGCACGCGGTTGACCTGTTGGCTGCAAGGCCCCATTAGCTTCCCTGGGCTTGACCTGGTGGCTGCAAGGCCCCATGTGCTTACCTGGGGTTGAACTGGTTGCTGCAAGGCCCCATTTGCTTCCCTGGGGTTGACCTGGTGGCTGCAAGGCCCCATGTGCTTACCTGGGGTTGAACTGGTTGCTGCAAGGCCCCATTTGCTTCCCTGGGGTTGACCTGGTGGCTGCAAGGCCCCTTTCGCTTCCCTGGGGTTGACCTGGTGGATGCAAGGCCCCATTCCCTTGCCTGGGGTTGACCTGGTGGCTCCAAGGCCGCATTCGCTTGCCTGGGGTTGACCTGGTGGCTGCAAGGCCCCATTCGCTTTCCTGGGGTTGACCTGGTGGCTGCAAGGCCCCATTAGCTTCCTTGGGCTTGACCTGGTGGCTGCAAGGCCCCATGTGCTTACCTGGGGTGGAACTGGTTGCTGCAAGGCCCCATTTCCTTCCCTGGGGTTGACCTGGTGGCTGCAAGGCCCCTTTCGCTTCCCTGTGGTGGACCTGGTGGCTGCAAGGCCCCATTAGCTTCCCTGGGGTTGATCTGGTGGCTGCCAGGCCCCATGTGATTCCCCGGGGTTGAACTGGTTGCTGCAAGGCCCCATTCGCTTCCCTGGTTTTGACCTGGTGCATGCAAGGCCCCATTTGCTTCCCTGGGGTTAACCTCTTGGCTGCAAGGCCCCATTAGCTTCCCTGGGCTAGACCTGGTGGCTGCAAGGCCCCATTAGCTTCCCTGGGGTTGACCTGGTGGCTGCAAGGCCCCATTCCCTTGCCTGGGGTTGACCTGGTGGCTCCAAGGCCGCATTCGCTTCCCTGGGGTTGACCTGGTGGCTGCAAGGCCCCATTCGCTTGCCTGGGGTTGACCTGGTGGCTGCAAGGCCCCATTGCTTTGCCTGGGGTTGACCTGGTGGCTGCAAGGCCCCATTCGCTTGCCTGGGGTTGACCTGGTGGCTGCAAGGCCCCATTGCTTCCCTGGGGTTGACCTGGTGGCTGCAAGGCCCCATTTGCTTCCCTGGGGTTGACCTGGTTGCTGCAAGGCCCCATTTGCTTCCCTGGGGTTGACCTGGTGGCTCCAAGGCCGCATTCGCTTGCCTGGGGTTGACCTGGTGGCTGCAAGGCCCCATTCCCTTGCCTGGGGTTGACCTGGTGGCTGCAAGGCCCCATGTGCTTATCTGGGGTTGAACTGGTTGCTGCAAGGCCCCATTCGCTTCCCTGGGTTTGACCTGGTGGCTGCAAGGCCCCGTTCACTTGCCTGGGGTTGACCTGGTGCCCGGACTTGCTGCCGGCCGGGGCTTCATTCCCAAACAACCACTGGGATTGCGGATGCACGACCTGCACAACCGCCAGGGGCTTAAGAGTCCATCAAGTGCCCCCCACACCCAGGCTTAAGCCTCCAAGGAGTGCCCCCCACACCTCGCCCAGAACCCATTCACTTGCCTGGGGTTGACCTGGTGGATGCAGGCCCCATGTGCTTATCTGGGGTTGAACTGGTTGCTGCAAGGCCCCATTCGCTTCCCTGGGTTTGACCTGGTGGCTGCAAGGCCCCATGTGCTTACCTGGGGTTGAACTGGTTGCTGCAAGGCCCCATTTGCTTCCCTGGGGTTGACCTGGTGGCTGCAAGGCTCCATTCGCTTCCCTGGGGTTGACCTGGTAGCTGCAAGGCCCCATTCCCTTGCTGGGGTTGACCTGGTGCCCTGACTTGCTGCCAGCCGGGGCTTCATTCCCAAACAACCACTGGGATTGCGGATGCAGGACCTGCACAATCGCCAGGGGCTTAAGACTCCATCAAGTGCCCCCCACACCCAGGCTTAAGCCTCCAAGGAGTGCCCCGCCACACCTCGGCCAGAACCCATTCACTTGCCTGGGGTTGACCTGGTGGATGCAGGCCCCACAGGCTTGCACGGGGTTGACCTGTTGGCTGCAAGGCCCCATTAGCTTCCCTGGGCTTGACCTGGTGGCTGCAAGGCCCCATGTGCTTACCTGGGGTTGAACTGGTTGCTGCAAGGCCCCATTTGCTTCCCTGGGGTTGACCTGGTGGCTGCAAGGCCCCTTTAGCTTCCCTGCGGTTGACCTGGTGGATGCAAGGCCCCATTCCCTTGCCTGGGGTTGACCTGACGGCTCCAAGGCCGCATTCGATTACCTGGAGTTGACCTGGTGGCTGCAAGGCCCCATTCGCTTGCCTGGGGTTGACCTGGTGGCTGCAAGGCCCCATGTGCTTATCTGGGGTTGAACTGGTTGCTGCAAGGCCCCTTTCACTTCCCTGGGGTTGACCTGGTAGCTGCAAGGCCCCATTCCCTTGCCTGGGGTTGACCTGGTGGCTGCAAGGCCCCATGTGCTTACCTGGGGTTGAACTGGTTGCTGCAAGGCCCCATTTGCTTCCCTGGGGTTGACCAGGTGGCTGCAAGGCCCCATTTGCTTCCCTGGGGTTGACCTGGTGGCTGCAAGGCCCCTTTCGCTTCCCTGCGGTTGACCTGGTGGATGCAAGGCCCCATTCCCTTTGCTGGGGTTGACCTGGTGGCTCCAAGGCCGCATTCGCTCTCCTGGGGTTGACCTGGTGGCTGCAAGGCCCCATGTGCTTATCTGGGGTTGCACTGGTTGCTGCAAGGCCCCTTTCGCTTCCCTGGTGTTGACCTGGTAGCTGCAAGGCCACATTCCCTTGCCTGGGGTTGACCTGGTGGCTGCAAGGCCGCATTCGCTTGCCTGGGGTTGACCTGGTGGCTGCAAGTCCCCATTCACTTGCCTGGGGTTGACCTGGTGGCTGCAAGGCCCCATGTGCTTATCTTGGGTTGACCTGTTGGATGCAAGGCCCCATGTGCTTACCTGGGGTTGAACTGGTTGCTGCAAGGCCCCATTTGCTTCCCTGGGGTTGACCTGGTGGCTGCAAGGCCCCTTTCGCTTCCCTGGGATTGACCTGGTGGCTCGAAGGCCGCATTCGATTGCCTGGGGTTGACCTGGTGCCTGCAAGGCCCCATTCGCTTGCCTGGGATTGACCTGGTGGCTGCAAGGCCCCATGTGCTTATCTGGGGTTGACCTGGTGGCTGCAAGGCCCCATTCGCTTCCCTGGGTTTGACCTGGTGGCTGCAAGGCCCCGTTCACTTGCCTGGGGTTGACCTGGTGCCCGGACTTGCTGCCGGCCGGGGCTTCATTCCCAAACACCACTGGGATTGCGGATGCAGGACCTGCACATCCGCCAGGGGCTTAAGACTCCATCAAGTGCCGCAAACACCCAGTCTTAAGCCTCCAAGGCGTGCCCCGCCACACCTCGTCCAGAACCCATTCACTTGCCTGGGGTTGACCTGGTGGATGCAGGCCCCATAGCCTTGCACGGGGTTGACCTGTTGGCTGCAAGGCCCCATTAGCTTCCCTGGGCTTGACCTGGTGGCTGCAAGGCCCCATGTGCTTACCTGGGGTTGAACTGGTTGCTGCAAGGCCCCATTTGCTTCCCTGGGGTTGACCAGGTGACTGCAAGGCCCCTTTCGCTTCCCTGCGGTTGACCTGGTGGATGCAAGGCCCCATTCCCTTGCCTGGGGTTGACCTGGTGGCTGCAAGGCCCCATTCGCTTGCCTGGGGTTGACCTGGTGGCTGCAAGGCCCCATTCACTTGCCTGGGCTTGACCTGGTGGCTGCAAGGGCCCATGCGCTTATCTGGGGTGGACCTGGTGGCTGCAAGGCCCCATGTCCTTACCTGGGGTTGAACTGGTTGCTGCAAGGCCCCATTTGCTTCCCTGGGGTTGACCTAGTGGCTGCAAGGCCCCTTTCGCTTCCTTGGGGTTGACCTGGTAGCTGCAAGGCCCCATTCCCTTGCCTGGGGCTGACCTGGTGGCTCCAAGGCCGCATTCGCTTGCTTGGGGTTGACCTGGTGGCTGCAAGGCCCCATTCGCTTGCCTGGGGTTGACCTGGTGGCTGCAAGGCCCCATGTGCTTATCTGGGGTTGAACTGGTTGCTGCAAGGCCCCATTCGCTTGCCTGGGGTTGACCTGGTGGCTGCAAGGCCCCGTTCACTTGCCTGGGGTTGACCTGGTGCCCGGACTTGCTGCCGGCCGGGGCTTCATTCCCAAACACCACTGGGATTGCGGATGCAGGAGCTCCACAACCGCCAGGGGCTTAAGACTCCATCAAGTGCCCCAAACACCCAGGCTTAAGCCTCCAAGGAGTGCCCCGCCACACCTCGGCCAGAACCCATTCACTTGCCTAGGGTTGACCTGCAAGGCCCCATTAGCTTCCCTCGGCTTGACCTGGTGGCTGCAAGGCCCCATTAGCTTCCCTTGGGTTGATCTGGTGGCTGCAAGGCCCCATTCCCTTGCCTGGGGTTGACCTGCCGCTGATGGATGCAGGCCCCATAGGCTTGCGCGGGGTTGACCTGTTGGCTGCAAGGCCCCATTAGCTTCCCTCGGCTTGACCTGGTGGCTGCAAGGCCCCATTAGCTTCCCTTGGGTTGATCTGGTGGCTGCAAGGCCCCATTCCCTTGCCTGGGGTTGACCTGGTGGCTCCAAGGCCGCATTCGCTTGCCTGGGGTTGACCTGGTGGCTGCAAGGCCCCATTCGCTTGCCTGGGGTTGACCTGGTCGATGCAAGGCCCCATGTGCTTATCTGGGGTTGAACTGGTTGCTGCAAGGCCCCATTCGCTTCCCTGGGGTTGACCTGGTGGTTGCAAGGCCCCTTTCGCTTCCCTGGGGTTGACCTTGTAGCTGCAAGGCCCCATTCCCTTGCCTGGGGTTGACCTGGTGGCTCCAAGGCCGCATTCGCTTGCCTGGGGTTGACCTGGTGGCTGCAAGGCCCCATTCGCTTGCCTGGGGTTGACCTGGTGGCTGCAAGGCCCCATGTGCTTATCTGGGGTTGAAATGGTTGCTGCAAGGCCCCATTCGCTTCCCTGGGGTTCAACCTGGTGGCTGCAAGGACCAGTTCACCTGCCTGGGGTTGACCTGGTGCCCGGACTTGCTGCCGGACGGGGCTTCATTCCCAAACAACCACTGGGATTGCGGATGCAGGACCTGCACAACCGCCAGAGGCTTAAGACTCCATCAAGTGCCCCCCACACCCTGGCTTAAGCCTCCAAGGAGTGCCCCCCCACACCTCGGCCAGAACGCATTCACTTGCCTGGGGTTGACCTGGTGAATGCAGGCCCCATAGGATTGCACGGGCTTGACCTGTTGGCTGCAAGGCCCCATTTGCTTCCCTGGGGTTGACCTGGTGGCTGCAAGGCCCCATTAGCTTCCCTGGGGTTGATCTGGTGGCTGCCAGGCCCCATGTGATTCCCCGGGGTTGAACTGGTTGCTGCAAGGCCCCTTTCGTTCCCTGGGGTTGACCTGGTAGCTGCAAGGCCCCATTCGCTTCCCTGGGTTTGACCTGGTGCATGCAAGGCCCCCTTTTCTTCCCTGGGGTTAACCTGTTGGCTGCAAGGCCCCATTAGCTTCCCTGGGCTTGACCTGGTGGCTGCAAGGCCCCATGTGCTTACCTGGGGTTGAACTGGTTGCTGCAAGGCCCCATTTGCTTCCCTGGGGTTGACCTGGTGGCTGCAAGGCCCCTTTCGCTTCCCTGCGGTTGACCTGGTGGATGCAAGGCCCCATTCCCTTTGCTGGGGATGACCTGGTGGCTCCAAGTCCGCATTCGCTCTCCTGGGGTTGACCTGGTGGCTGCAAGGCCCCATGTGCTGATCTGGGGTTGAACTGGTTGCTGCAAGGCCCCTTTCACTTCCCTGGTGTTGACCTGGTAGCTGCAAGGCCACATTCCCTTGCCTGGGGTTGACCTGGTGGCTGCAAGGCCGCATTCGCTTGCCTGGGGTTGACCTTGTGGCTGCAAGTCCCCATTCACTTGCCTGGGGTTGACCTGGTGGCTGCAAGGCCCCATGTGCTTATCTTGGGTTGACCTGTTGGATGCAAGGCCCCATGTGCTTACCTGGGGTTGAACTGGTTGCTGCAAGGCCCCATTTGCTTCCCTGGGGTTGACCTGGTGGCTGCAAGGCCCCTTTCGCTTCCCTGGGATTGACCTGGTGGCTCGAAGGCCGCATTCGATTGCCTGGGGTTGACCTGGTGCCTGCAAGGCCCCATTCGCTTGCCTGGGATTGACCTGGTGGCTGCAAGGCCCCATGTGCTTATCTGGGGTTGACCTGGTGGCTGCAAGGCCCCATTCGCTTCCCTGGGTTTGACCTGGTGGCTGCAAGGCCCCGTTCACTTGCCTGGGGTTGACCTGGTGCCCGGACTTGCTGCCGGCCCTGACTTGCTGCCGGGGGTTGACCTGGTGGATGCAGGCCAGGGGCTTAAGACTCCATCAAGTGCCGCAAACACCCAGTCTTAAGCCTCCAAGGCGTGCCCCGCCACACACCTGGTGGATGCAGGCCCCATAGCCTTGCACGGGGTTGGCTTGCACGGGGTTGACCTGTTGGCTGCAAGGCCCCATTAGCTACCCTGGGCTTGACCTGGTGGCTGCAAGGCCCCATGTGCTTACCTGGGGGTTGAACTGGTTGCTGCAAGGCACCATTTGCTTCCCTGGGGTTGACCTGGTGGCTGCAAGGCCCCTTTAGCTTCCCTGCGGTTGACCTGGTGGATGCAAGGCCCCATTCCCTTGCCTGGGGTTGACCTCACGGCTCCAAGGCCGCATTCGATTACCTGGAGTTGACCTGGTGGCTGCAAGGCCCCATTCGCTTGCCTGGGGTTGACCTGGTGGCTGCAAGGCCCCATGTGCTTATCTGGGGTTGAACTGGTTGCTGCAAGGCCGCTTTCACTTCCCCGGGGTTGACCTGGTAGATGCAAGGCCCCATTCCCTTGCCTGGGGTTGACCTGGTGGCTGCAAGGCCGCATTCGCTTGCCTGGGGTTGACCTGGTGGCTGCAAGGCCCCATTCACTTGCCTGGGCTTGACCTGGTGGCTGCAAGGGCCCATGCGCTTATCTGGGGTGGACCTGGTGGCTGCAAGGCCCCATGTCCTTACCTGGGGTTGAACTGGTTGCTGCAAGGCCCCATTTGCTTCCCTGGGGTTGACCTAGTGGCTGCAAGGCCCCTTTCGCTTCCTTGGGGTTGACCTGGTAGCTGCAAGGCCCCATTCCCTTGCCTGGGGCTGACCTGGTGGCTCCAAGGCCGCATTCGCTTGCTTGGGGTTGACCTGGTGGCTGCAAGGCCCCATTCGCTTGCCTGGGGTTGACCTGGTGGCTGCAAGGCCCCATGTGCTTATCTGGGGTTGAACTGGTTGCTGCAAGGCCCCATTCGCTTGCCTGGGGTTGACCTGGTGGCTGCAAGGCCCCGTTCACTTGCCTGGGGTTGACCTGGTGCCCGGACTTGCTGCCGGCCGGGGCTTCATTCCCAAACACCACTGGGATTGCGGATGCAGGAGCTCCACAACCGCCAGGGGCTTAAGACTCCATCAAGTGCCCCAAACACCCAGGCTTAAGCCTCCAAGGAGTGCCCCGCCACACCTCGGCCAGAACCCATTCACTTGCCTGGGGTTGACCTGATGGATGCAGGCCCCATAGGCTTGCACGGGGTTGACCTGTTGGCTGCAAGGCCCCATTAGCTTCCCTCGGCTTGACCTGGTGGCTGCAAGGCCCCATTAGCTTCCCTTGGGTTGATCTGGTGGCTGCAAGGCCCCATTCCCTTGCCTGGGGTTGACCTGGTGGCTCCAAGGCCGCATTCGCTTGCCTGGGGTTGACCTGGTGGCTGCAAGGCCCCATTCGCTTGCCTGGGGTTGACCTGGTCGCTGCAAGGCCCCATGTGCTTATCTGGGGTTGAACTGGTTGCTGCAAGGCCCTATTCGCTTCCCTGGGGTTGACCTGGTGGTTGCAAGGCCCCTTTCGCTTCCCTGGGGTTGACCTTGTAGCTGCAAGGCCCCATTCCCTTGCCTGGGGTTGCTGCAAGGCCCCTGGTTCGCTTCCCTGGGGTTCGACCTGGTGGCTGCAAGGCAAGGACCAGTTCACTTGCCTGGGGTTGACCTGGTGCCCGGACTTGCTGCCGGACGGGGCTTCATTCCCAAACAACCACTGGGATTGCGGATGCAGGACCTGCACAACCGCCAGAGGCTTAAGACTCCATCAAGTGCCCCCCACACCCTGGCTTAAGCCTCCAAGGAGTGCCCCCCCACACCTCGGCCAGAACGCATTCACTTGCCTGGGGTTGACCTGGTGAATGCAGGCCCCATAGGATTGCACGGGCTTGACCTGTTGGCTGCAAGGCCCCATTTGCTTCCCTGGGGTTGACCTGGTGGCTGCAAGGCCCCATTAGCTTCCCTGGGGTTGATCTGGTGGCTGCCAGGCCCCATGTGATTCCCCGGGGTTGAACTGGTTGCTGCAAGGCCCCTTTCGTTCCCTGGGGTTGACCTGGTAGCTGCAAGGCCCCATTCGCTTCCCTGGGTTTGACCTGGTGCATGCAAGGCCCCCTTTTCTTCCCTGGGGTTAACCTGTTGGCTGCAAGGCCCCATTAGCTTCCCTGGGCTTGACCTGGTGGCTGCAAGGCCCCATGTGCTTACCTGGGGTTGAACTGGTTGCTGCAAGGCCCCATTTGCTTCCCTGGGGTTGACCTGGTGGCTGCAAGGCCCCTTTCGCTTCCCTGCGGTTGACCTGGTGGATGCAAGGCCCCATTCCCTTTGCTGGGGTTGACCTGGTGGCTCCAAGGCCGCATTCGCTCTCCTGGGGTTGACCTGGTGGCTGCAAGGCCCCATGTGCTTATCTGGGGTTGAACTGGTTGCTGCAAGGCCCCTTTCGCTTCCCTGGTGTTGACCTGGTAGCTGCAAGGCCACATTCCCTTGCCTGGGGTTGACCTGGTGGCTGCAAGGCCGCATTCGCTTGCCTGGGGTTGACCTGGTGGCTGCAAGTCCCCATTCACTTGCCTGGGGTTGACCTGGTGGCTGCAAGGCCCCATGTGCTTATCTTGGGTTGACCTGTTGGATGCAAGGCCCCATGTGCTTACCTGGGGTTGAACTGGTTGCTGCAAGGCCCCATTTGCTTCCCTGGGGTTGACCTGGTGGCTGCAAGGCCCCTTTCGCTTCCCTGGGATTGACCTGGTGGCTCGAAGGCCGCATTCGATTGCCTGGGGTTGACCTGGTGCCTGCAAGGCCCCATTCGCTTGCCTGGGATTGACCTGGTGGCTGCAAGGCCCCATGTGCTTATCTGGGGTTGACCTGGTGGCTGCAAGGCCCCATTCGCTTCCCTGGGTTTGACCTGGTGGCTGCAAGGCCCCGTTCACTTGCCTGGGGTTGACCTGGTGCCCGGACTTGATGCCGGCCGGGGCTTCATTCCCAAACACCACTGGGATTGCGGATGCAGGACCTGCACATCCGCCAGGGGCTTAAGACTCCATCAAGTGCCGCAAACACCCAGTCTTAAGCCTCCAAGGCGTGCCCCGCCACACCTCGTCCAGAACCCATTCACTTGCCTGGGGTTGACCTGGTGGATGCAGGCCCCATAGCCTTGCACGGGGTTGACCTGTTGGCTGCAAGGCCCCATTAGCTTCCCTGGGCTTGACCTGGTGGCTGCAAGGCCCCATGTGCTTACCTGGGGTTGAACTGGTTGCTGCAAGGCCCCATTTGCTTCCCTGGGGTTGACCAGGTGGCTGCAAGGCCCCTTTCGCTTCCCTGCGGTTGACCTGGTGGATGCAAGGCCCCATTCCCTTGCCTGGGGTTGACCTGGTGGCTGCAAGGCCCCATTCGCTTGCCTGGGGTTGACCTGGTGGCTGCAAGGCCCATGTGCTTATCTGGGGTTGAACTGGTTGCTGCAAGTCCCCTTTCGCTTCCCTGGGGTTGACCTGGTAGATGCAAGGCCCCGTTCACTTGATTGGGGTTGACCTGGTGGCTGCAAGGCCGCATTCGCTTGCCTGGGGTTGACCTGGTGGCTGCAAGGCCCCATTCACTTGCCTGGGCTTGACCTGGTGGCTGCAAGGCCCCATGTGCTTATCTGGGGTTGACCTGGTGGCTGCAAGGCCCCATGTGCTCTACCTGGGGTTGAACTGGTTGCTGCAAGGCCCCATTTGCTTCCCTGGGGTTGTCCTGGTGGCTGCAAGGCCGCATTCGCTTGCCTGGGGTTGACCTGGTGGCTGCAAGGCCCCATTCGCTTGCCTGGGGTTGACCTGGTGGCTGCAAGGCCCCATGTGCTTATCTGGGGTTGAACTGGTTGCTGCAAGGCCCCATTCGCTTCCCTGGGTTTGACCTGGTGGCTGCAAGGCCCCGTTCACTTGCCTGGGGTTGACCTGGTGCCCGCACTTGCTGCCGGCCGGCGCTTCATTCCCAAACAACCACTGGGATTGCGGATGCACGACCTGCACAACCGCCAGGGGCTTAAGACTCCATCAAGTGCCCCCCACACCCAGGCTTAAGCCTCCAAGGAGTGCCCCTCCACACCTCGGGCAGAACCCATTCACTTGCCTGGGGTTGACCTGGTGGATGCAGGCCCCATAGGCTTGCACGGGGTTGACCTGTTGGCTGCAAGGCCCCATTTGCTTCCCTGGGTTTGACCTGGTGGCTGCAAGGCCCAATGTGCTTACCTGGGGTGGAACTGGTTGCTGCAAGGCCCCATTTGCTTCCCTGGGGTTGACCTGGTGGCTGCAAGGCCCCTTTCGCTTCCCTGTGGTTGACCTGGTGGCTGCAAGGCCCCATTCCCTTACCTGGTGTTGACCTGGTGGCTCCAACGCCGCATTCGCTTGCCTGGGGTTGACCTGGTGGCTGCAAGGCCCCATTCGCTTGCCTGGGGTTGACCTGGTGGCTGCAAGGCCCCATGTGCTTATCTGGGGTTGAACTGGTGGCTGCAAGGCCCCATTCGCTTCCCTGGGGTTGACCTGGTGGCTGCAAGGCCCCGTTCACTTGCCTGGGGTTGACCTGGTGCCCGGACTTGCTGCCGGCCGGGGCTTCATTCCCAAACAACCACTGGGATTGCGGATGCAGGACCTGCACAACCGCCAGAGGGGTTAAGACTCCATCAAGTGCCCCCCTAAGCCTCCAAGAAGTGCCCCCACACCCTGGCTAAGCCTCCAAGGAGTGCCCCCCCACACCTCGGCCAGAACCGCATTCACTTGCCTGGGGTTGACCTGGTGAATGCAGGCCCCATAGGCTTGCACGGGGTTGACCTGTTGGCTGCAAGGCCCCATTTGCTTCCCTGGGGTTGACCTGGTGGCTGCAAGGCCCCATTAGCTTCCCTGGGGTTGAACTGGTGGCTGCAAGGCCCCATGTGCTTCCCTGGGGTTGAACTGGTTGCTGCAAGGCCCCTTTCGCTTCCCTGGGGTTGACCTGGTGGCTGCAAGGCCCCATTCCCTTACCTGGGGTTGACCTGGTGGCTCCAAGGCCGCATTCGCTTGCCTGGGGTTGACCTGGTGGCTGCAAGGCCCCATTCGCTTGCCTGGGGTTGACCTGGTGGCTGCAAGGCCCCATGTGCTTATCTGGGGTTGAACTGGTTGCTGCAAGGCCCCATTCGCTTCCCTGGGGTTGACCTGGTAGCTGCAAGGCCCCATTCCCTTGCCTGGGGTTGACCTGGTGCCCGGACTTGCTGCCGGCCGGGGCTTCATTCCCAAACAACCACTGGGATTGCGGATGCAGGACCTGCACAACCGCCAGGGGCTTAAGACTCCATCAAGTGCCCCCCACACCCAGGCTTAAGCCTCCAAGGAGTGCCCCCCCACACCTCGGCCAGAACCCATTCACTTGCCTGGGGTTGACCTGGTGGATGCAGGCCCCATAGGCTTGCACGGGGTTGACCTGTTGGCTGCAAGGGCTTCCTGGTGGCTGCAAGGCCCCATGTTGACCTGGTGGCTGCAAGGCCCCATTAGCTTCCCTGGGGTTGATCTGGTGGCTGCAATGACCTGGGGTTGACCTCACGGCAAGGCCCCATTCGTTCCCTGGGGTTGACCTGGTGGCTGCAAGGCCCCATTCGCTTGCCTGGGGTTGACCTGGTGGCTGCAAGGCCCCATGTGCTTATCTGGGGTTGAACTGGTTGCTGCAAGGCCCCTTTCGCTTCCCTGGGGTTGACCTGGTAGCTGCAAGGCCACATTCCCTTGCCTGGGGTTGACCTGGTGGCTGCAAGGCCGCATTCGCTTGCCTGGGGTTGACCTGGTGGCTGCAAGTCCCCATTCACTTGCCTGGGCTTGACCTGGTGGCTGCAAGGCCCCATGTGCTTATCTGGGGTTGACCTGGTGGCTGCAAGGCCCCATGTGCTTACCTGGGGTTGAACTGGTTGCTGCAAGGCCCCATTTGCTTCCCTGGGGTTGACCTGGTGGCTGCAAGGCCCCTTTCGCTTCCCTGGGGTTGACCTGGTGGCTCCAAGGCCGCATTCGCTTGCCTGGGGTTGACCTGGTGGCTGCAAGGCCCCATTCGCTTGCCTGGGGTTGACCTGGTGGCTGCAAGGCCCCATGTGCTTATCTGGGGTTGAACTGGTTGCTGCAAGGCCCCATTCGCTTCCCTGGGTTTGACCTGGTGGCTGCAAGGCCCCGTTCACTTGCCTGGGGTTGACCTGGTGCCCGGACTTGCTGCCGGCCGGGGCTTCATTCCCAAACACCACTGGGATTGCGGATGCAGGACCTGCACATCCGCCAGGGGCTTAAGACTCCATCAAGTGCCCCAAACACCCAGGCTTAAGCCTCCAAGGAGTGCCCCGCCACACCTCGGCCAGAACCCATTCACTTGCCTGGGGTTGACCTGGTGGATGCAGGCCCCATAGGCTTGCACGGGGTTGACCTGTTGGCTGCAAGGCCCCATTAGCTTCCCTGGGCTTGACCTGGTGGCTGCAAGGCCCCATGTGCTTACCTGGGGTTGAACTGGTTGCTGCAAGGCCCCATTTGCTTCCCTGGGGTTGACCTGGTGGCTGCAAGGCCCCTTTCGCTTCCCTGCGGTTGACCTGGTGGATGCAAGGCCCCATTCCCTTGCCTGGGGTTGACCTGGTGGCTCCAAGGCCGCATTCGCTTGCCTGGGGTTGACCTGGTGGCTGCAAGGCCCCATTCGCTTGCCTGGGGTTGACCTGGTGGCTGCAAGGCCCCATGTGCTTATCTGGGGTTGAACTGGTTGCTGCAAGGCCCCATTCGCTTGCCTGGGGTTGACCTGGTGGCTGCAAGGCCCCATTCACTTGCCTGGGGTTGACCTGGTGGCTGCAAGGCCCCATGCGCTTATCTGGGGTTGACCTGGTGGCTGCAAGGCCCCATGTCCTTACCTGGGGTTGAACTGGTTGCTGCAAGGCCCCATTTGCTTCCCTGGGGTTGACCTAGTGGCTG
Source organism: Crocodylus siamensis (assembly GCF_052110815.1). Classification (NCBI taxonomy): domain Eukaryota; kingdom Metazoa; phylum Chordata; order Crocodylia; family Crocodylidae; genus Crocodylus; species Crocodylus siamensis. The sequence goes on from NW_028324636.1 coordinate 14,384, forward strand.
CAAGGCCCCTTTCGCTTCCTTGGGGTTGACCTGGTAGCTGCAAGGCCCCATTCCCTTGCCTGGGGCTGACCTGGTGGCTCCAAGGCCGCATTCGCTTGCTTGGGGTTGACCTGGTGGCTGCAAGGCCCCATTCGCTTGCCTGGGGTTGACCTGGTGGCTGCAAGGCCCCATGTGCTTATCTGGGGTTGAACTGGTTGCTGCAAGGCCCCATTCGCTTCCCTGGGGTTGACCTGGTGGCTGCAAGGCCCCGTTCACTTGCCTGGGGTTGACCTGGTGCCCGGACTTGCTGCCGGCCGGGGCTTCATTCCCAAACACCACTGGGATTGCGGATGCAGGAGCTGCACAACCGCCAGGGGCTTAAGACTCCATCAAGTGCCCCAAACACCCAGGCTTAAGCCTCCAAGGAGTGCCCCGCCACACCTCGGCCAGAACCCATTCACTTGCCTGGGGTTGACCTGGTGGATGCAGGCCCCATAGGCTTGCACGGGGTTGACCTGTTGGCTGCAAGGCCCCATTAGCTTCCCTCGGCTTGACCTGGTGGCTGCAAGGCCCCATGTAGCTTACCTGGGGTTGAACTGGTTGCTGCAAGGCCCCATTTGCTTCCCTGGGGTTGACCTGGTGGCTGCAAGGCCCCATTCGCTTGCCTGGGGTTGACCTGGTTGCAACCTCGGGTTGAACTGGTTGCTGCAAGGCCCCATTCGCTTCCCTGGGGTTGACCTGGTGGCTGCAAGGCCCCTTTCGCTTCCCTGGGGTTGACCTGGTGGCTGCAAGGCCCCATTCCCTTGCCTGGGGTTGACCTGGTGGCTCCAAGGCCGCATTCGCTTGCCTGGGGTTGACCTGGTGGCTGCAAGGCCCCATTCGCTTGCCTGGGGTTGACCTGGTGGCTGCAAGGCCCCGTTCACTTGCCTGGGGTTGACCTGGTGCCCCGACTTGCTGCTTGCTGCCGGGGCTTCATTCCCAAACAACCACTGGGATTGCGGATGCAGGACCTGCACAACCGCCAGGGGCTTAAGACTCCATCAAGTGCCCCCCACACCCAGGCTTAAGCCTCCAAGGAGTGCCCCCCCACACCTCGGCCAGAACCCATTCACTTGCCTGGGGTTGACCTGGTGGATGCAGGCCCCATAGGCTTGCACGGGGTTGACCTGTTGGCTGCAAGGCCCCATTTGCTTCCCTGGGGTTGACCTGGTGGCTGCAAGGCCCCATTAGCTTCCCTGGGGTTGACCTGGTGGCTGCAAGGCCCCATGTGCTTACCTGGGGTGGAACTGGTTGCTGCAAGGCCCATTTCGCTTCCCTGGGGTTGACCTGGTGGCTGCAAGGCCCCTTTCGCTTCCCTGGGTTGACCTGGTGCTGCAAGGCCCCATTCCCTTACCTGGGGTTGACCTGGTGGCTCCAAGGCCGCATTCGCTTGCCTGGGGTTGACCTGGTGGCTGCAAGGCCCCATTCGCTTGCCTGGGGTTGACCTGGTGGCTGCAAGGCCCCATGTGCTTAACTGGGGTTGAACTGGTTGCTGCAAGGCCCCATTCGCTTCCCTGGGGTTGACCTGGTGGCTGCAAGGCCCCGTTCACTTGCCTGGGGTTGACCTGGTGCCCGGACTTGCTGCCGGACGGGGCTTCATTCCCAAACAACCACTGGGATTCCGGATGCAGGACCTGCACAACCGCCAGAGGCTTAAGACTCCATCAAGTGCCCCCCACACCCTGGCTTAAGCCTCCAAGGAGTGCCCCCCCACACCTCGGCCAGAACGCATTCACTTGCCTGGGGTTGACCTGGTGAATGCAAGGCCCCATAGGCTTGCCGGGCTTGACCTGGTGGCTGCAAGGCCCCATTTGCTTCCCTGGGGTTGACCTGGGGGCTGCAAGGCCCCATTAGCTTCCCTGGGGTTGATCTGGTGGCTGCCAGGCCCCATGTGATTCCCTGGGGTTGACCTGGTGGCTGCAAGGCCCCATTCCCTTGCCTGGGGTTGACCTGGTGGCTCCAAGGCCGCATTCGCTTGCCTGGGGTTGACCTGGTGGCTGCAAGGCCCCATGTGCTTATCCTGGGGTTGACCTGGTTTCTGCAAGGCCCCTTTCGCTTCCCTGGGGTTGACCTGGTAGCTGCAAGGCCCCATTCCCTTCCTGGGGTTGACCTGGTGGCTGCAAGGCCGCATTCGCTTGCCTGGGGTTGACCTGGTGCCCGGACTTGCTGCCGGCCGGGGCTTCATTCCCAAACACCACTGGGATTGCGGATGCAGGAGCTGCACATCCGCCAGGGGCTTAAGACTCCATCAAGTGCCCCAAACACCCAGGCTTAAGCCTCCAAGGAGTGCCCCGCCACACCTCGGCCAGAACCCATTCACTTGCCTGGGGTTGACCTGGTGGATGCAGGCCCCATAGGCTTGCACGGGGTTGACCTGTTGGCTGCAAGGCCCCATTTGCTTCCCTGGGTTTGACCTGGTGGCTGCAAGGCCCATGTGCTTACCTGGGGTTGGAACTGGTTGCTGCAAGGCCCCATTTGCTTCCCTGGGGTTGACCTGGTGGCTGCAAGGCCCCTTTCGCTTCCCTGTGGTTGACCTGGTGGCTGCAAGGCCCCATTCCCTTACCTGGTGTTGACCTGGTGGCTCCAACGCCGCATTCGCTTGCCTGGGGTTGACCTGGTGGCTGCAAGGCCCCATTCGCTTGCCTGGGGTTGACCTGGTGGCTGCAAGGCCCCATGTGCTTATCTGGGGTTGAACTGGTGGCTGCAAGGCCCCATTCGCTTCCCTGGGTTTGACCTGGTGGCTGCAAGGCCCCGTTCACTTGCCTGGGGTTGACCTGGTGCCCGGACTTGCTGCCGGCCGGGGCTTCATTCCCAAACACCACGGGGATCGCGGATGTAGGAGCTGCACAACCGCCAGGGGCTTAAGACTCCATCAAGTGCCCCAAACACCCAGTCCTAAGCCTCCAAGAAGTGCCCCGCCACACCTCGCACAGAACCCATTCACTTGCCTGGGGTTGACCTGGTGGATGCAGGCCCCATAGGATTGCACGGGGTTGACCTGTTGGCTGCAAGGCCCCATTTGCTTCCCTGGGCTTGACCTGGTGGCTGCAAGGCCCCATTAGCTTCCCTGGGCTTGACCTGGTGGCTGCAAGGCCCCATGTGCTTACCTGGGGTGGAACTGGTTGCTGCAAGGCCCCATTT
>NW_028324637.1:0-37768 GCF_052110815.1 Crocodylus siamensis
AGGCAAGCCTATGGGGCCTGCATCCACCAGGTCAACCCCAGGCAAGGGAATGGGTTCTGGCCGAGGTGTGGGGGGGCACTCCTTGGAGGCTTAAGCCTGGGTGTCGGGGGCACTTGATGGAGTCTTAAGCCCCTGGCGGTTGTGCAGGTCCTGCATCCGCAATCCCAGTGGTTGTTTGGGAATGAAGCCCCGTCCGGCAGGAAGTCCGGGCACCAGGTCGACCCCAGGCAAGTGAACGGGGCTTTGCAGCCACCAGGTCAAACCCAGGGAAGCGAATGGGGCCTTGCAGCAACCAGTTCAACGCCAGATAAGCACATGGGGCCTTGCAGCCACCAGGTCAACCCCAGGCAAGCGAATGTGGCCTTGCAGCCACCAGGTCAACCCCAGGCAAGCGAATGGGGCCTTGCAGCCACCAGGTCAACCCCAGGCAAGTGAATCCGGCCTTGGAGCCGCCAGGTCAACCCCAGGCAAGGGAATGGGGCCTTGCAGCTACCAGGTCAACCCCAGGGAAGCGAAAGGGGCCTTGCAGCCACCAGGTCAACCCCCAGGGAAGCTAATGGGGCCTTGCAGGCACCAGGTCAACCCCAGGCAAGCCCATGGGGCCTTGCAGCCACCCGGTCAACCCCAGCCAAGGGAATGGGGCCTTGCAGCTACCAGGTCAACCGCATGGAAGCGAAAGGGGCCTTGCTGCCAGCAGGTCAACCCCGTGCAAGCCTATGGGGCCTGCATCCACCAGGTCAACCCCAGGCAAGTGAATGGGTTCTGGCCGAGGTGTGGGGGGGCACTCCTTGGAGGCTTAAGCCTGGGTGTCGGGGGCACTTGATGGAGTCTTAAGCCCCTGGCGGTTGTGCAGGTCCTGCATCCACAATCCCAGTGGTTGTTTGGGAATGAAGGCCCTGCCGGCAGCAAGTCCGGGCACCAGGTCAACCCCAGGCAAGTGAACGGGGCCTTGCAGCCACCAGGTCATCCCCAGGCAAGCGAATGGGGCCTTGCAGCCACCAGGTCAACCCCAGGTAAGCGAATGGGGCCTTGCAGCTACCAGGTCAACCCCAGGGAAGCGAAAGGGGCCTTGCAGCCACCAGGTCAACCCCAGGGAAGCTAATGGGGCCTTGCAGCCACCAGGTCAACCCCAGGGAAGCAAATGGGGCCTTGCAGCCAACAGGTCAACCCCGTGCAAGCCTATGGGGCCTGCATCCACCAGGTCAACCCCAGGCAAGGGAATGGGTTCTGGCCGAGGTGTGGGGGGGCACTCCTTGGAGGCTTAAGCCTGGGTGTGGGGGGCACTTGATGGAGTCTTGACCCCTGGCGGTTGTGCAGGTCCTGCATCCGCAATTCCAGTGGTTGTTTGGGAATGAAGCCCCGGCCGGCACCAAGTCCTGGCACCAGGTCAACCCCAGGCTAGTGAACGGGGCCTTGCAGCCACCAGGTCAAACCCAGAGAGGCGAATGGGGCCTTGCAGCAACCAGTTCAACCCCAGATAAACACATGGGGCCTTGCAGCCACGAGGTCAACCCCAGGCAAGCGAATGGGGCCTTGCAGCCACCAGGTGAACCCCAGGCAGGCGAAGGCGGCCTTGGAGCCACCAGGTCAACCCCAGGCAAGGGAATGGGGCCCTGCAGCTACCGGTTCAACCCCAGGGAAGCGAAAGGGGCCTTGCAGCCACCTGGTCAACCCCAGGGAAGCAAATGGGGCTTGCAGCAACCAGTTCAACCCCAGGCAAGCCCATGGGGCCTTCCAGCCACCAGGTCAACCCCAGGGAAGCTAATGGGGCCTTGCAGCCACCAGGTCAACCCGAGGGAAGCAAATGGGTTCTTGCAGCCAGCAGGTCAACCCCGTGCAAGCCTATGGGGCCTGCATCCACCAGGTCAACCCCAGGCAAGTGAATGGGTTCTGGCCGAGGTGTGGGGGGGCACTCCTTGGAGGCTTAAGCCTGTGTGTGGGGGGCACTTGACGGAGTCTTAAGCTCCTGGAGTTTGTGCAGGTCCTGCATCCGCAATCCCAGTGGTTGTTTGGGAATGAAGCCCCGGCCGGCAGCAAGTCCGGGCACCAGGTCAACCCCAGGCAAGGGAACGGGGCCTTGAAGCCACCAGATCAACCCCAGGCAAGCGAATGGGGCCTTGCAGCCACCAGGTCAACCCCAGGCAAGCGAATGGGGCCTTGCAGCCACCAGGTCAACCCCAGGCAAGGGAATGGGGCCTTGCAGCTACCAGGTCAACCCCAGGGAAGCGAAAGGGGCCTTGTAGCCACCAGGTCAACCCCCGGTAAGCAAATGGGGCCTTGCAGCAACCAGGTCGACCACAGGTAAGCACATGGGGCCTTGCAGGCACCAGTTCAACGCCAGATAAGCACATGGGGCCTTGCAGCCACCAGGTCAACCCCAGGCAAGCGAATGGGGCCTTGCAGCCACCAGGTCAACCCCAGGCAAGCGAATGTTGCCTTGCAGCCACCAGGTCAACCCCAGGCAAGTGAATGCGGCCTTGGAGCCACCAGGTCAACCCCAGGCAAGGGAATGGGGCCTTGCAGCCACCAGGTCAACCCCAGGGAATCTAATGGGGCCTTGCAGGCACCAGGTCAACCCCAGGCAAGCGAATGGGGCCTTGCAGCCACCCGGTCAACCCCAGCCAAGGGAATGGGGCCTTGCAGCTACCAGGTCAACCCCAGGGAAGCGAAAGGGGCCTTGCAGCCAGCAGGTCAACCCCGTGCAAGCCTATGGGGCCTGCATCCACCAGGTCAACCCCAGGCAAGTGAATGGGTTCTGGCCGAGGTGTGGGGGGGCACTCCTTGGAGGCTTAAGCCTGGGTGTCGGGGGCACTTGATGGAGTCTTAAGCCCCTGGCGGTTGTGCAGGTCCTGCATCCACAATCCCAGTGGTTGTTTGGGAATGAAGGCCCTGCCGGCAGCAAGTCCGGGCACCAGGTCAACCCCAGGCAAGTGAACGGGGCCTTGCAGCCACCAGGTCAAACCCAGGCAAGCGAATGGGGCCTTGCAGCCACCAGGTCAACCCCAGTCAAGCGAATGGGGCCTTGCAGCTACCAGGTCAACCCCAGGGAAGCGAAAGGGGCCTTGCAGCCACCAGGTCAACCCCAGGGAAGCTAATGGGGCCTTGCAGCCACCAGGTCAACCCCAGGGAAGCAAATGGGGCCTTGCAGCCAACAGGTCAACCCCGTGCAAGCCTATGGGGCCTGCATCCACCAGGTCAACCCCAGGCAAGGGAATGGGTTCTGGCCGAGGTGTGGGGGGGCACTCCTTGGAGGCTTAAGCCTGGGTGTGGGGGGCACTTGATGGAGTCTTGAGCCCCTGGCAGTTGTGCAGGTCCTGCATCCGCAATCCCAGTGGTTGTTTGGGAATGAAGCCCTGGCCGGCAGCAAGTCCGGGCACCAGGTCAACCCCAGGCAAGGGAACGGGGCCTTGCAGCCACCAGGTCAACCCCAGGGAAGCGAATGGGGCCTTGCAGCAACCAGTTCAACCGCAGATAAGCACATGGGGCCTTGCAGCCACCAGGTCAACCCCAGGCAAACGAATGGGGCCTTGCAGCCACCAGGTCAACCCCAGGCAAGTGAATGGGGCCTTTTAGCCACCAGGTCAACACCAGGCAAGGGAATGGGGCCTTTCAGCTACCAGGTCAACCCCAGGAAAGCGAAAGGGGCCTTGCAGCCACCAGGTCAACCCCAGGGAAGCAAATGGGGCCTTGCAGCAACCAGTTCAACCCCAGGTAAGCACATGGGGCCTTTTAGCCACCAGGTCAACCCCAGGGAAGCTAATGGGGCCTTGCAGCCACCAGGTCAACCCCGTGCAAGCCTATGGGGCCTCCATCCACCAGGTCAACCCCAGGCAAGTGAATGGGTTCTGGCCGAGGTGTGGGGGGGCACTCCTTGGAGGCTTAAGCCTGGGTGTGGGGGGCACTTGATGGAGTCTTAAGCCCCTGGCGGTTGTGCAGTTCCTGCATCCTCAATCCCAGTGGTTGTTTGGGAATGAAGGCCCGGCCGGCAGCAAGTCCGGGCACCAGGTCAACCCCAGGCAGGTGAACGGGGCCTTGCAGCCACCAGGTCAAACCCAGGGAAGCGAATGGGGCCTTGCAGCAACCAGTTCAACCCCAGATAAGCACATGGGGCCTTGCAGCCACCAGGTCAACCCCAGGCAAGCCTATGGGGCCTGCATCCACCAGGTCAACCCCAGGCAAGGGAATGGGTTCTGGCCGAGGTGTGGGGGGGCACTCCTTGGAGGCTTAAGCCTGGGTGTCGGGGGCACTTGATGGAGTCTTAAGCCCCTGGCGGTTGTGCAGGTCCTGCATCCGCAATCCCAGTGGTTGTTTGGGAATGAAGCCCCGTCCGGCAGCAAGTCCGGGCACCAGGTCAACCCCAGGCAAGTGAACGGGGCTTTGCAGCCACCAGGTCAAACCCAGGGAAGCGAATGGGGCCTTGCAGCAACCAGTTCAACGCCAGATAAGCACATGGGGCCTTGCAGCCACCAGGTCAACCCCAGGCAAGCGAATGGGGCCTTGCAGCCACCAGGTCAACCCCAGGCAAGCGAATGGGGCCTTGCAGCTACCAGGTCAACCCCAGGGAAGCGAAAGGGGCCTTGCAGCCACCAGGTCAACCCCAGGGAAGCTAATGGGGCCTTGCAGCCACCAGGTCAACCCCAGGGAAGCAAATGGGGCCTTGCAGCCAACAGGTCAACCCCGTGCAAGCCTATGGGGCCTGCATCCACCAGGTCAACCCCAGGCAAGGGAATGGGTTCTGGCCGAGGTGTGGGGGGGCACTCCTTGGAGGCTTAAGCCTGGGTGTGGGGGGCACTTGATGGAGTCTTGAGCCCCTGGCGGTTGTGCAGGTCCTGCATCCGCAATTCCAGTGGTTGTTTGGGAATGAAGCCCCGGCCGGCAGCAAGTCCTGGCACCAGGTCAACCCCAGGCAAGTGAACGGGGCCTTGCAGCCACCAGGTCAACCCCAGGCAAGCGAATGGGGCCTTGCAGCTACCAGGTCAACCCCAGGGAAGCGAAAGGGGCCTTGCAGCCACCAGGTCAACCCCAGGGAAGCTAATGGGGCCTTGCAGCCACCAGGTCAACCCCAGGGAAGCAAATGGGGCCTTGCAGCCAACAGGTCAACCCCGTGCAAGCCTATGGGGCCTGCATCCACCAGGTCAACCCCAGGCAAGGGAATGGGTTCTGGCCGAGGTGTGGGGGGGCACTCCTTGGAGGCTTAAGCCTGGGTGTGGGGGGCACTTGATGGAGTCTTGAGCCCCTGGCGGTTGTGCAGGTCCTGCATCCGCAATTCCAGTGGTTGTTTGGGAATGAAGCCCCGGCCGGCAGCAAGTCCTGGCACCAGGTCAACCCCAGGCAAGTGAACGGGGCCTTGCAGACACCAGGTCAAACCCAGAGAGGCGAATGGGGCCTTGCAGCAACCAGTTCAACCCCAGATAAACAGATGGGGCCTTGCAGCCACCAGGTCAACCCCAGGCAAGCGAATGGGGCCTTGCAGCCACCAGGTGAACCCCAGGCAGGCGAAGGCGGGCTTGGAGCCACCAGGTCAACCCCAGGCAAGGGAATGGGGCCCTGCAGCTACCAGGTCAACCCCAGGGAAGCGAAAGGGGCCTTGCAGCCACCTGGTCAACCCCAGGGAAGCAAATGGGGCCTTGCAGCAACCAGTTCAACCCCAGGCAAGCCCATGGGGCCTTCCAGCCACCAGGTCAACCCCAGGGAAGCTAATGGGGCCTTGCAGCCACCAGGTCAACCCCAGGGAAGCAAATGGGTTCTTGCAGCCAGCAGGTCAACCCCGTGCAAGCCTATGGGGCCTGCATCCACCAGGTCAACCCCAGGCAAGTGAATGGGTTCTGGCCGAGGTGTGGGGGGGCACTCCTTGGAGGCTTAAGCCTGTGTGTGGGGGGCACTTGATGGAGTCTTAAGCTCCTGGAGTTTGTGCAGGTCCTGCATCCGCAATCCCAGTGGTTGTTTGGGAATGAAGCCCCGGCCGGCAGCAAGTCCGGGCACCAGGTCAACCCCAGGCAATCAACCCCAGGCAAGCGAATGGGGGGGCACTCCTTGGAGGCTTAAGCCTGGGTGTGGGGGGCACTTGATGGAGTCTTGAGCCCCCAGTTGTGCAGGTCCTGCATCCGCAATCCCAGTGGTTGTTTGGGAATGAAGCCCTGGCCGGCAGCAAGTCCGGGCACCAGGTCAACCCCAGGCAAGGGAACGGGGCCTTGCAGCCACCAGGTCAACCCCAGGGAAGCAGCCACCAGGTAAGCACATGGGGCCTTGCAGCCACCAGGTCAACCCCAGGCAAACGAATGGGGCCTTGCAGCCACCAGGTCAACCCCAGGCAAGTGAATGGGGCCTTTTAGCCACCAGGTGGGGCCTTGCAGCTACCAGGTCAACCCCAGGCAGCCACCAGGCGAAAGGTGTGGGGGGGCACTCCTTGCTTAAGCCACCAGGTCAACCCCAGGCAAGTCCGGGAATGGGGCCTTGCAGCCACCAGGTCAACCCCAGGGAAGCTAATGGGGCCTTGCAGCCGGGAACGGGGCCTTGAAGCCACCAGATCAACCCCAGGCAAGCGAATGGGGCCTTGCAGCCACCAGGTCAACCCCAGGCAAGCGAATGGGGCCTTGCAGCCACCAGGTCAACCCCAGGCAAGGGAATGGGGCCTTGCAGCTACCAGGTCAACCCCAGGGAAGCGAAAGGGGCCTTGCAGCCACCAGGTCAACCCCCGGTAAGCAAATGGGGCCTTGCAGCAACCAGGTCAACCACAGGTAAGCACATGGGGCCTTGCAGGCACCAGTTCAACGCCAGATAAGCACATGGGGCCTTGCAGCCACCAGGTCAACCCCAGGCAAGCGAATGGGGCCTTGCAGCCACCAGGTCAACCCCAGTCAAGCGAATGTGGCCTTGCAGCTACCAGGTCAACCCCAGGGAAGCGAAAGGGGCCTTGCAGCCACCAGGTCAACCCCAGGGAAGCTAATGGGGCCTTGCAGCCACCAGGTCAACCCCAGGGAAGCAAATGGGGCCTTGCAGCCAACAGGTCAACCCCGTGCAAGCCTATGGGGCCTGCATCCACCAGGTCAACCCCAGGCAAGGGAATGGGTTCTGGCCGAGGTGTGGGGGGGCACTCCTTGGAGGCTTAAGCCTGGGTGTGGGGGGCACTTGATGGAGTCTTGAGCCCCTGGCAGTTGTGCAGGTCCTGCATCCGCAATCCCAGTGGTTGTTTGGGAATGAAGCCCTGGCCGGCAGCAAGTCCGGGCACCAGGTCAACCCCAGGCAAGGGAACGGGGCCTTGCAGCCACCAGGTCAACCCCAGGGAAGCGAATGGGGCCTTGCAGCAACCAGTTCAACCGCAGATAAGCACATGGGGCCTTGCAGCCACCAGGTCAACCCCAGGCAAACGAATGGGGCCTTGCAGCCACCAGGTCAACCCCAGGCAAGTGAATGGGGCCTTTTAGCCACCAGGTCAACACCAGGCAAGGGAATGGGGCCTTTCAGCTACCAGGTCAACCCCAGGAAAGCGAAAGGGGCCTTGCAGCCACCAGGTCAACCCCAGGGAAGCAAATGGGGCCTTGCAGCAACCAGTTCAACCCCAGGTAAGCACATGGGGCCTTTTAGCCACCAGGTCAACCCCAGGGAAGCTAATTGGGCCTTGCAGCCACCAGGTCAACCCCGTGCAAGCCTATGGGGCCTCCATCCACCAGGTCAACCCCAGGCAAGTGAATGGGTTCTGGCCGAGGTGTGGGGGGGCACTCCTTGGAGGCTTAAGCCTGGGTGTGGGGGGCACTTGATGGAGTCTTAAGCCCCTGGCGGTTGTGCAGTTCCTGCATCCTCAATCCCAGTGGTTGTTTGGGAATGAAGGCCCGGCCGGCAGCAAGTCCGGGCACCAGGTCCACCCCAGGCAGGTGAACGGGGCCTTGCAGCCACCAGGTCAAACCCAGGGAAGCGAATGGGGCCTTGCAGCAACCAGTTCAACCCCAGATAAGCACATGGGGCCTTGCAGCCACCAGGTCAACCCCAGGCAAGCCTATGGGGCCTGCATCCACCAGGTCAACCCCAGGCAAGGGAATGGGTTCTGGCCGAGGTGTGGGGGGGCACTCCTTGGAGGCTTAAGCCTGGGTGTCGGGGGCACTTGATGGAGTCTTAAGCCCCTGGCGGTTGTGCAGGTCCTGCATCCGCAATCCCAGTGGTTGTTTGGGAATGAAGCCCCGTCCGGCAGCAAGTCCGGGAACCAGGTCAACCCCAGGCAAGTGAACGGGGCTTTGCAGCCACCAGGTCAAACCCAGGGAAGCGAATGGGGCCTTGCAGCAACCAGTTCAACGCCAGATAAGCACATGGGGCCTTGCAGCCACCAGGTCAACCCCAGGCAAGCGAATGGGGCCTTGCAGCCACCAGGTCAACCCCAGGCAAGCGAATGGGGCCTTGCAGCCACCAGGTCAACCCCAGGCAAGTGAATCCGGCCTTGGAGCCGCCAGGTCAACCCCAGGCAAGGGAATGGGGCCTTGCAGCTACCAGGTCAACCCCAGGGAAGCGAAAGGGGCCTTGCAGCCACCAGGTCAACCCCCAGGGAAGCTAATGGGGCCTTGCAGGCACCAGGTCAACCCCAGGCAAGCCCATGGGGCCTTGCAGCCACCCGGTCAACCCCAGCCAAGGGAATGGGGCCTTGCAGCTACCAGGTCAACCGCATGGAAGCGAAAGGGGCCTTGCAGCCAGCAGGTCAACCCCGTGCAAGCCTATGGGGCCTGCATCCACCAGGTCAACCCCAGGCAAGTGAATGGGTTCTGGCCGAGGTGTGGGGGGGCACTCCTTGGAGGCTTAAGCCTGGGTGTCGGGGGCACTTGATGGAGTCTTAAGCCCCTGGCGGTTGTGCAGGTCCTGCATCCACAATCCCAGTGGTTGTTTGGGAATGAAGGCCCTGCCGGCAGCAAGTCCGGGCACCAGGTCAACCCCAGGCAAGTGAACGGGGCCTTGCAGCCACCAGGTCAACCCCAGGCAAGCGAATGGGGCCTTGCAGCCACCAGGTCAACCCCAGGTAAGCGAATGGGGCCTTGCAGCTACCAGGTCAACCCCAGGGAAGCGAAAGGGGCCTTGCAGCCACCAGGTCAACCCCAGGGAAGCTAATGGGGCCTTGCAGCCACCAGGTCAACCCCAGGGAAGCAAATGGGGCCTTGCAGCCAACAGGTCAACCCCGTGCAAGCCTATGGGGCCTGCATCCACCAGGTCAACCCCAGGCAAGGGAATGGGTTCTGGCCGAGGTGTGGGGGGGCACTCCTTGGAGGCTTAAGCCTGGGTGTGGGGGGCACTTGATGGAGTCTTGAGCCCCTGGCGGTTGTGCAGGTCCTGCATCCGCAATTCCAGTGGTTGTTTGGGAATGAAGCCCCGGCCGGCACCAAGTCCTGGCACCAGGTCAACCCCAGGCTAGTGAACGGGGCCTTGCAGCCACCAGGTCAAACCCAGAGAGGCGAATGGGGCCTTGCAGCAACCAGTTCAACCCCAGATAAACACATGGGGCCTTGCAGCCACGAGGTCAACCCCAGGCAAGCGAATGGGGCCTTGCATCCACCAGGTGAACCCCAGGCAGGCGAAGGCGGCCTTGGAGCCACCAGGTCAACCCCAGGCAAGGGAATGGGGCCCTGCAGCTACCAGTTCAACCCGAGGGAAGCGAAAGGGGCCTTGCAGCCACCTGGTCAACCCCAGGGAAGCAAATGGGGCTTGCAGCAACCAGTTCAACCCCAGGCAAGCCCATGGGGCCTTCCAGCCACCAGGTCAACCCCAGGGAAGCTAATGGGGCCTTGCAGCCACCAGGTCAACCCGAGGGAAGCAAATGGGTTCTTGCAGCCAGCAGGTCAACCCCGTGCAAGCCTATGGGGCCTGCATCCACCAGGTCAACCCCAGGCAAGTGAATGGGTTCTGGCCGAGGTGTGGGGGGGCACTCCTTGGAGGCTTAAGCCTGTGTGTGGGGGGCACTTGACGGAGTCTTAAGCTCCTGGAGTTTGTGCAGGTCCTGCATCCGCAATCCCAGTGGTTGTTTGGGAATGAAGCCCCGGCCGGCAGCAAGTCCGGGCACCAGGTCAACCCCAGGCAAGGGAACGGGGCCTTGAAGCCACCAGATCAACCCCAGGCAAGCGAATGGGGCCTTGCAGCCACCAGGTCAACCCCAGGCAAGCGAATGGGGCCTTGCAGCCACCAGGTCAACCCCAGGCAAGGGAATGGGGCCTTGCAGCTACCAGGTCAACCCCAGGGAAGCGAAAGGGGCCTTGTAGCCACCAGGTCAACCCCCGGTAAGCAAATGGGGCCTTGCAGCAACCAGGTCAACCACAGGTAAGCACATGGGGCCTTGCAGGCACCAGTTCAACGCCAGATAAGCACATGGGGCCTTGCAGCCACCAGGTCAACCCCAGGCAAGCGAATGGGGCCTTGCAGCCACCAGGTCAACCCCAGGCAAGCGAATGGGGCCTTGCAGCCACCAGGTCAACCCCAGGCAAGTGAATGCGGCCTTGGAGCCACCAGGTCAACCCCAGGCAAGGGAATGGGGCCTTGCAGCCACCAGGTCAACCCCAGGGAATCTAATGGGGCCTTGCAGGCACCAGGTCAACCCCAGGCAAGCGAATGGGGCCTTGCAGCCACCCGGTCAACCCCAGCCAAGGGAATGGGGCCTTGCAGCTACCAGGTCAACCCCAGGGAAGCGAAAGGGGCCTTGCAGCCAGCAGGTCAACCCCGTGCAAGCCTATGGGGCCTGCATCCACCAGGTCAACCCCAGGCAAGTGAATGGGTTCTGGCCGAGGTGTGGGGGGGCACTCCTTGGAGGCTTAAGCCTGGGTGTCGGGGGCACTTGATGGAGTCTTAAGCCCCTGGCGGTTGTGCAGGTCCTGCATCCACAATCCCAGTGGTTGTTTGGGAATGAAGGCCCTGCCGGCAGCAAGTCCGGGCACCAGGTCAACCCCAGGCAAGTGAACGGGGCCTTGCAGCCACCAGGTCAACCCCAGGCAAGCGAATGGGGCCTTGCAGCCACCAGGTCAACCCCAGTCAAGCGAATGGGGCGTTGCAGCTACCAGGTCAACCCCAGGGAAGCGAAAGGGGCCTTGCAGCCACCAGGTCAACCCCAGGGAAGCTAATGGGGCCTTGCAGCCACCAGGTGAACCCCAGGGAAGCAAATGGGGCCTTGCAGCCAACAGGTCAACCCCGTGCAAGCCTATGGGGCCTGCATCCACCAGGTCAACCCCAGGCAAGGGAATGGGTTCTGGCCGAGGTGTGGGGGGGCACTCCTTGGAGGCTTAAGCCTGGGTGTGGGGGGCACTTGATGGAGTCTTGAGCCCCTGGCGGTTGTGCAGGTCCTGCATCCGCAATCCCAGTGGTTGTTTGGGAATGAAGCCCTGGCCGGCAGCAAGTCCGGGCACCAGGTCAACCCCAGGCAAGGGAACGGGGCCTTGCAGCCACCAGGTCAACCCCAGGGAAGCGAATGGGGCCTTGCAGCAACCAGTTCAACCGCAGATAAGCACATGGGGCCTTGCAGCCACCAGGTCAACCCCAGGCAAACGAATGGGGCCTTGCAGCCACCAGGTCAACCCCAGGCAAGTGAATGGGGCCTTTTAGCCACCAGGTCAACACCAGGCAAGGGAATGGGGCCTTTCAGCTACCAGGTCAACCCCAGGAAAGTGAAAGGGGCCTTGCAGCCACCAGGTCAACCCCAGGGAAGCAAATGGGGCCTTGCAGCAACCAGTTCAACCCCAGGTAAGCACATGGGGCCTTTTAGCCACCAGGTCAACCCCAGGGAAGCTAATGGGGCCTTGCAGCCACCAGGTCAACCCCAGGGAAGAGAATGGGGCCTTGGAGCCACCAGGTCAACCCCAGGCAAGGGAATGGGGCCTTGCAGCTACCAGGTCAACCCCAGGCAAGCGAATGGGGCCTTGCAGCCACCAGGTCAACCCCAGGGAAGCTAATGGGGCCTTGCAGCCACCAGGTCAACCCCAGGGAAGCAAATGGGGCTTTGCAGCCGACAGGTCAACCCCTTGCAAGCCTATGGGGCCTGCATCCACCAGGTCAACCCCAGGCAAGGGAATGGGTTCTGGCCGAGGTGTGGGGGGGCACTCTTTGGAGGCTTAAGCCTCGGTGTGGGGGGCACTTGGTGGAGTCTTAAGCCCCTGGCACTTGTGCAGGTCGTGCATCCGCAATCCCAGTGGTTGTTTGGGAATGAAGCCCCGGCCGGCAGCAAGTCCGGGCACCAGGTCAACCCTAGGCAAGTGAACGGGGCCTTGCAGCCACCAGGTCAAACCCAGAGTGGCGAATGGGGCCTTGCAGCCACCAGGTCAACCCCAGGCAAGCGAATGGGGCCTTGCAGCCACCAGGTCAACCCCAGGCAAGCGAATTCGGCCTTGGAGCCACCAGGTCAACCCCAGGCAAGGGAATGGGGCCCTGCATCTACCAGGTCAACCCCAGGGAAGTGAAAGGGGCCTTGCAGCCACCTGGTCAACCCCAGGGAAGCAAATGGGGCCTTGCAGCCACCAGGTCAACCCCAGATAAGCACATGGAGCCTTGCAGCCACCAGGTCAACCCCATGCAAGCGAATGGGGCCTTGCAGCCACCAGGTCAACCCCAGGCAAGCGAATGGGTCCTTGCAGCCACCAGGTCAAACCCAGGCAAGCGAATGGGGCCTTGGAGCCACCAGGTCAACCCCAGGCAAGGGAATGGGGCCTTGCAGCTACCAGGTCAACCCCAGGGAAGCGAAAGGGGCCTTGCAGCCACGAGGTCACCCCCAGGGAAGCAAATGGGGCCTTGCACCAACCAGTTCAATCCCAGGTAAGCACATGGGGCGTTCCAGCCACCAGGTCAACCCCAGGGAAGCAAATGGGGCCTTGCAGCCAACAGGTCAACCCCGTGCAAGCCTATGGGGCCTGCATCCACCAGGTCAACCCCAGGCAAGTGAATGGGTTCTGGCCGAGGTGTGGGGGGGCACTCCTTGGAGGCTTAAGCCTGGGTGTGGGGGGCACTTGATGGAGTCTTAAGCCCCTGGCAGTTCTGCAGGTCCTGCATCCGCAATCCCAGTGGTTGTTTGGGAATGAAGGCCCGGCCGGCAGCAAGTCCGGGCACCAGGTCAACCCCAGGCAAGTGAACGGGGCCTTGCAACCACCAGGTCAAACCCAGCGAATCGAATGGGGCCTTGCAGCAACCAGTTCAACCCCAGATAAGCACATGGGGCCTTGCAGGCACCAGGTCAACCCATGGCAAGCGAATGGGGCCTTGCAGCCACCAGGTCAACCCCAGGCAAGCTAATGCGGCCTTGGAGCCACCAGGTCAACCCCAGGCAAGGGAATGGGGCCTTGCAGCTACCAGGTCAACCCCAGGGAAGTGAAAGGGGCCTTGCAGCCACCAGGTCAACCGCAGGGAAGCAAATGGGGCCTTGCATCAACCAGTTCAACCCCAGGTAAGCACATGGGGCCTTGCAGCCACCAGGTCAACCCCAGGGAAGCCTATGGGGCCTGCATCCACCAGGTCAACCCCAGGCAAGTGAATGGGTTCTGGCCGAGGTGTGGGGGGGCACTCCTTGGAGGCTTAAGCCTGGGTGTGGGGGGCACTTGATGGAGTCTTAACCCCTGGCAGATGTGCAGGTCCTGCATCCGCAATCCCAGTGGCTGTTTGGGAATGAAGCCCCGGCCGGCAGCAAGTCCGGGCACCAGGTCAACCCCAGGCAAGGGAACGGGGTCTTGCAGCCACCAGGTCAAACCCAGGGAAGCGAATGGGGCCTTGCAGCAACCAGTTCTACCCCAGATAAGCACACGGGGCCTTGCAGCCACCAGGTCCACCCCAGGCAAACGAATGGGGCCTTGCAGCCACCAGGTCAACCCCAGGCAAGCGAATTTGGCCTTGGAGCCACCAGGTCAACCCCAGGAAAGGGAATGGGGCCCTGCAGCTACCTGGTCAACCCCAGGGAATCGAAAGGGGCCTTGCAGCCACCTGGACAACCCCAGGGAAGCAAATGGGGCCTTGCAGCAGCCAGTTCAACCGCAGATAAGCACATGCGGCCTTGCAGCCACCAGGTCAACCCCAGGCAAGCGAATGGGGCCTTGGAGCCACCAGGTCAACCCCAGGCAAGGGAATGTGGCCCTGCAGCTACCAGGTCAACCCCAGGGAAGTGAAAGGGGCCTTGCAGCCACCTGGTAAACCCCAGGGATGCCCATGGGGCCTTGCAGCCACCAGGTCAACCCCAGGGAAGCTAATGGGGCCTTGGAGCCAACAGGTCAACCCCCGGGAAGCAAATGGGGCATTGCAGACAGCAGGTCAACCCCGTGCAAGCCTATGGGGCCTGCATCCACCAGGTCAACCCCAGGCAAGTGAATGGGTTCTGGCCGAGGTGTGGGGGTGCACTCCTTGGAGGCTTAAGCCTGGGTGTGGGGGCACTTGATGGAGTCTTAAGCCCCTGGCAGTTGTGCAGGTCCTGCATCCGCAATCCCAGTGGCTGTTTGGGAATGAAGCCCCGGCCGGCAGCAAGTCCGGGCACCAGGTCAACCCCAGGCAAGTGAACGGGGCCTTGCAACCACCAGGTCAAACCCAGGGAAGCGAAAGGGGCCTTGCAGCCACCAGGTCACCCCCAGGGAAGCAAATGGGGCCTTGCACCAACCAGTTCAATCCCAGGTAAGCACATGGGGCGTTCCAGCCACCAGGTCAACCCCAGGGAAGCAAATGGGGCCTTGCAGCCAACAGGTCAACCCCGTGCAAGCCTATGGGGCCAGCATCCACCAGGTCAACCCCAGGCAAGGGAATGGGTTCTGGCCGAGGTGTGGGGGGGCACTCCTTGGAGGCTTAAGCCTGGGTGTGGGGGGCACTTGATGGAGTCTTAAGCCCCTGGCAGTTCTGCAGGTCCTGCATCCGCAATCCCAGTGGTTGTTTGGGAATGAAGCCCTGGCCGGCAGCAAGTCCGGGCACCAGGTCAACCCCAGGCAAGGGAACGGGGCCTTGCAGCCACCAGGTCAACCCCAGGGAAGCGAATGGGGCCTTGCAGCAACCAGTTCAACCGCAGATAAGCACATGGGGCCTTGCAGCCACCAGGTCAACCCCAGGCAAACGAATGGGGCCTTGCAGCCACCAGGTCAACCCCAGGCAAGTGAATGGGGCCTTTTAGCCACCAGGTCAACACCAGGCAAGGGAATGGGGCCTTTCAGCTACCAGGTCAACCCCAGGAAAGCGAAAGGGGCCTTGCAGCCACCAGGTCAACCCCAGGGAAGCAAATGGGGCCTTGCAGCAACCAGTTCAACCCCAGGTAAGCACATGGGGCCTTTTAGCCACCAGGTCAACCCCAGGGAAGCTAATGGGGCCTTGCAGCCACCAGGTCAACCCCGTGCAAGCCTATGGGGCCTCCATCCACCAGGTCAACCCCAGGCAAGTGAATGGGTTCTGGCCGAGGTGTGGGGGGGCACTCCTTGGAGGCTTAAGCCTGGGTGTGGGGGGCACTTGATGGAGTCTTAAGCCCCTGGCGGTTGTGCAGTTCCTGCATCCTCAATCCCAGTGGTTGTTTGGGAATGAAGGCCCGGCCGGCAGCAAGTCCGGGCACCAGGTCAACCCCAGGCAGGTGAACGGGGCCTTGCAGCCACCAGGTCAAACCCAGGGAAGCGAATGGGGCCTTGCAGCAACCAGTTCAACCCCAGATAAGCACATGGGGCCTTGCAGCCACCAGGTCAACCCCAGGCAAGCCTATGGGGCCTGCATCCACCAGGTCAACCCCAGGCAAGGGAATGGGTTCTGGCCGAGGTGTGGGGGGGCACTCCTTGGAGGCTTAAGCCTGGGTGTCGGGGGCACTTGATGGAGTCTTAAGCCCCTGGCGGTTGTGCAGGTCCTGCATCCGCAATCCCAGTGGTTGTTTGGGAATGAAGCCCCGTCCGGCAGCAAGTCCGGGCACCAGGTCAACCCCAGGCAAGTGAACGGGGCTTTGCAGCCACCAGGTCAAACCCAGGGAAGCGAATGGGGCCTTGCAGCAACCAGTTCAACGCCAGATAAGCACATGGGGCCTTGCAGCCACCAGGTCAACCCCAGGCAAGCGAATGGGGCCTTGCAGCCACCAGGTCAACCCCAGGCAAGCGAATGGGGCCTTGCAGCCACCAGGTCAACCCCAGGCAAGTGAATCCGGCCTTGGAGCCGCCAGGTCAACCCCAGGCAAGGGAATGGGGCCTTGCAGCTACCAGGTCAACCCCAGGGAAGCGAAAGGGGCCTTGCAGCCACCAGGTCAACCCCCAGGGAAGCTAATGGGGCCTTGCAGGCACCAGGTCAACCCCAGGCAAGCCCATGGGGCCTTGCAGCCACCCGGTCAACCCCAGCCAAGGGAATGGGGCCTTGCAGCTACCAGGTCAACCGCATGGAAGCGAAAGGGGCCTTGCAGCCAGCAGGTCAACCCCGTGCAAGCCTATGGGGCCTGCATCCACCAGGTCAACCCCAGGCAAGTGAATGGGTTCTGGCCGAGGTGTGGGGGGGCACTCCTTGGAGGCTTAAGCCTGGGTGTCGGGGGCACTTGATGGAGTCTTAAGCCCCTGGCGGTTGTGCAGGTCCTGCATCCACAATCCCAGTGGTTGTTTGGGAATGAAGGCCCTGCCGGCAGCAAGTCCGGGCACCAGGTCAACCCCAGGCAAGTGAACGGGGCCTTGCAGCCACCAGGTCAACCCCAGGCAAGCGAATGGGGCCTTGCAGCCACCAGGTCAACCCCAGGTAAGCGAATGGGGCCTTGCAGCTACCAGGTCAACCCCAGGGAAGCGAAAGGGGCCTTGCAGCCACCAGGTCAACCCCAGGGAAGCTAATGGGGCCTTGCAGCCACCAGGTCAACCCCAGGGAAGCAAATGGGGCCTTGCAGCCAACAGGTCAACCCCGTGCAAGCCTATGGGGCCTGCATCCACCAGGTCAACCCCAGGCAAGGGAATGGGTTCTGGCCGAGGTGTGGGGGGGCACTCCTTGGAGGCTTAAGCCTGGGTGTGGGGGGCACTTGATGGAGTCTTGAGCCCCTGGCGGTTGTGCAGGTCCTGCATCCGCAATTCCAGTGGTTGTTTGGGAATGAAGCCCCGGCCGGCAGCAAGTCCGGGCACCAGGTCAACCCCAGGCAAGTGAACGGGGCCTTGCAACCACCAGGTCAAACCCAGAGAATCGAATGGGGCCTTGCAGCAACCAGTTCAACCCCAGATAAGCACGTGGGGCCTTGCAGGCACCAGGTCAACCCATGGCAAGCGAATGGGGCCTTGCAGCCACCAGGTCAACCCCAGGCAAGCGAATGCGGCCTTGGAGCCACCAGGTCAACCCCAGGCAAGGGAATGGGGCCTTGCAGCTACCAGGTCAAGCCCAGGGAAGTGAAAGGGGCCTTGCAGCCACCAGGTCAACCCCAGGGAAGCAAATGGGGTCTTGCATCAACCAGTTCAACCCCAGGTAAGCACATGGGGCCTTGCAGCCACCAGGTCAACCCCAGGGAAGCTAATGGGGCCTTGCAGCCACCAGGTCAACCCCAGGGAAGCAAATGGGGCCTTGCAGCCAACAGTTCAGCCCCGTGCAAGCCTATGGGGCCTGCATCCACCAGGTCAACCCCAGGCAAGTGAATGGGTTCTGGCCGAGGTGTGGGGGGGCACTCCTTGGAGGCTTAAGCCTGGGTGTGGGGGGCACTTGATGGAGTCTTAACCCCTGGCAGTTGTGCAGGTCCTGCATCCGCAATCCCAGTGGCTCTTTGGGAATGAAGCCCCGGCCGGCAGCAAGTCCGGGCACCAGGTCAACCCCAGGCAAGGGAACGGGGCCTTGCAGGCACCAGGTCAAACCCAGAGAGGCGAATGGGGCCTTGCAGCAACCAGTTCAACCGCAGATAAGAATATGGGGCCTTGCAGCCACCAGGTCAACCCCAGGCAAGCGAATGGGGCCTTGCAGCCACCAGGTCAACCCCAGGCAAGCGAATGCGGCCTTGGAGCCACCAGGTCAACCCCAGGCAAGGGAATGGGGCCCTGCAGCTACCAGGTCAACCCCAGGGAAGTGAAAGGGGCCTTGCAGCCACCTGGTCAACCCCAGGGAAGCAAATGGGGCCTTGCAGCAACCAGTTCAACCCCAGGCAAGCCCATGGGGCCTTGCAGCCACCAGGTCAACCCCAGGGAAGCTAATGGGGTCTTGAAGCCACCAGGTCAACCCCAGGGAAGCAAATGGGGCCTTGCAGCCAGCAGGTCAACCCCAGGCAAGTGAATGCGGCCTTGGAGCCGCCAGGTCAACCCCAGGCAAGGGAATGGGGCCTTGCAGCTACCAGGTCAACCCCAGGGAAGCGAAAGGGGCCTTGCAGCCACCAGGTCAACCCCAGGGAAGCTAATGGGGCCTTGCAGGCACCAGGTCAACCCCAGGCAAGCGAATGGGGCCTTGCAGCCACCCGGTCAACCCCAGCCAAGGGAATGGGGCCTTGCAGCTACCAGGTCAACCCCAGGGAAGCGAAAGCGGCCTTGCAGCCAGCAGGTCAACCCCGTGCAAGCCTATTGGGCCTGCATCCACCAGGTCAACCCCAGGCAAGTGAATGGGTTCTGGCCGAGGTGTGGGGGGGCACTCCTTGGAGGCTTAAGCCTGGGTGTGGGGGGCACTTGATGGAGTCTTAAGCCCCTGGCGGTTGTGCAGGTCCTGCATCCACAATCCCAGTGGTTGTTTGGGAATGAAGGCCCGGCCGGCAGCAAGTCCGGGCAC
Source organism: Crocodylus siamensis (assembly GCF_052110815.1). Taxonomy (NCBI): domain Eukaryota; kingdom Metazoa; phylum Chordata; order Crocodylia; family Crocodylidae; genus Crocodylus; species Crocodylus siamensis. Next base: position 18,637 of record NW_028324637.1, read on the forward strand.
CAGGTCAACCCCAGGCAAGTGAACGGGGCCTTGCAGCCACCAGGTCAACCCCAGGCAAGCGAATGGGGCCTTGCAGCCACCAGGTCAACCCCAGTCAAGCGAATGGGGCCTTGCAGCTACCAGGTCAACCCCAGGGATGCGAAAGGGGCCTTGCAGCCACCAGGTCAACCCCAGGGAAGCTAATGGGGCCTTGCAGCAACCAGGTGAACCCCAGGGAAGCAAATGGGACCTTGCAGCCAACAGGTCAACCCCGTGCAAGCCTATGGGGCCTGCATCCACCAGGTCAACCCCTGGCAAGGGAATGGGTTCTGGCCGAGGTGTGGGGGGGCACTCCTTCGAGGCTTAAGCCTGCGTGTGGGGGGCACTTGATGGAGTCTTGAGCCCCTGGCAGTTGTGCAGGTCCTGCATCCGCAATCCCAGTGGTTGTTTGGGAATGAAGCCCTGGCCGGCAGCAAGTCCGGGCAACAGGTCAACCCCAGGCAAGGGAACGGGGCCTTGCAGCCACCAGGTCAACCCCAGGCAAACGAATGGGGCCTTGCAGCCACCAGGTCAACCCCAGGCAAGTGAATGGGGCCTTTTAGCCACCAGGTCAACACCAGGCAAGGGAATGGGGCCTTGCAGCTACCAGGTCAACCCCAGGAAAGCGAAAGGGGCCTTGGAGCCACCAGGTCAACCCCAGGCAAGGGAATGGGGCCTTGCAGCTACCAGGTCAACCCCAGGCAAGCGAATGGGGCCTTGCAGCCACCAGGTCAACCCCAGGGAAGCTAATGGGCCCTTGCAGCCACCAGGTCAACCCCAGGGAAGCAAATGGGGCTTTGCAGCCGACAGGTCAACCCCTTGCAAGCCTATGGGGCCTGCATCCACCAGGTCAACCCCAGGCAAGGGAATGGGTTCTGGCCGAGGTGTGGGGGGGCACTCTTTGGAGGCTTAAGCCTGGGTGTGGGGGGCACTTGGTGGAGTCTTAAGCCCCTGGCACTTGTGAAGGTCGTGCATCCGCAATCCCAGTGGTTGTTTGGGAATGAAGCCCCGGCCGGCAGCAAGTCCGGGCACCAGGTCAACCCTAGGCAAGTGAACGGGGTCTTGCAGCCACCAGGTCAAACCCAGAGTGGCGAATGGGGCCTTGCAGCCACCAAGTCAACCCCAGGCAAGCGAATGGGGCCTTGCAGCCACCAGGTCAACCCCAGGCAAGCGAATTCGGCCTTGGAGCCACCAGGTCAACCCCAGGCAAGGGAATGGGGCCTTGCAGCTACCAGGTCAACCCCAGGGAAGCGAAAGGGGCCTTGCAACCACCAGGTCAACCCCGGGAAAGCAAATAGGGCCTTGCAGCAACCAGATCAACCACAGGTAAGCACATGGGGCCTTGCAGGCACCAGGTCAACCCCAGGGAAGCTAATGGGGCCTTGCAGCCACCAGGTCAACCCCAGGGAAGCAAATGGGGCCTTGCAGCCAGCAGGTCAACCCCGTGCAAGCCTATGGGGCCTGCATCCACCAGGTCAACCCCAGGCAAATGAATGGGTTCTGGCCGAGGTGTGGGGGGGCACTCCTTGGAGGCTTAAGCCTGGGTGTCGGGGGCACTTCATGGAGTCTTAACCCCTGGCAGTTGTGCAGGTCCTGCATCCGCAATCCCAGTGGCTGTTTGGGAATGAAGCCCCGGCCGGCAGCAAGTCCGGGCACCAGGTCAACCCCAGGCAAGGGAACGGGGCCTTGCAGCCACCAGGTCAAACCCAGGGAAGCGAATGGGGCCTTGCAGCAACCAGTTCAACCCCAGATAAGCACACGGGGCCTTGCAGCCACCAGGTCAACCCCAGGGAAGCACATGGGGCCTTGCAGCCACCAGGTCAACCCCAGGCAAGCGAATGCGGCCTTGGAGCCACCAGGTCAACCCCAGGCAAGGGAATGGGGCCCTGCAGCTACCAGGTCAACCCCAGGGAATCGAAAGGGGCCTTGCAGCCACCTGGTCAACCCCAGGGAAGCAAATGGGGACTTGCACCAACCAGTTCAACCCCAGGCAAGCCCATGGGGCCTTGCAGCCACCAGGTCAACCACAGGGAAGCTAATGGGGCCTTGCAGCCACCAGGTCAACCCCAGGGAAGCAAATGGGGCCTTGCAGCCAGCAGGTCAACCCCGTGCAAGCCTATGGGGCCTGCATCCACCAGGTCAACCCCAGGCAAGTGAATGGGTTCTGGCCGAGGTGTGGCGGGGCACTCCTTGGAGGTTTAAGCCTGGGTGTCGGGGGCACTTCATGGAGTCTTAAGCCCCTGGCGGTTGTGCAGGTGCTGTATCCACAATCCCAGTGGTTGTTTGGGAATGAAGCCCCGGCCGGCAGCAAGTCCGGGCACCAGGTCAACCCCAGGCAAGGGAACGGGGCCTTGCAGCCACCAGGTCAAACCCCGGGAAGCGAATGGGGCCTTGCAGCAACCAGTTCAACCCTAGATAAGCACACGGGGCCTTGCAGCCACCAGATCAACCTCAGGCAAGCGAATGGGGCCTTGCAGCCACCAGGTCAACCCCAGGCAAGCGAATGGGGCCTTGCAGCCACCAGGTCAACCCCAGGCAAGCGGATGCGGCCTTGGAGCCACCAGGTCAACCCTAGGCAAGGGAATGGGGCCTTACAGCTGCCAGGTCAACCCCAGGGAAGCGAAAGGGGCCTTGCAGCCACCAGGTCAACCCCAGGGAAGCAAATGGGGCCTTGCAGCAACCAGTTCAACCCCAGGTAAGCACATGGGGCCTTGCAGCCACCAGGTCAACCCCAGGGAAGCTAATGGGGCCTTACAGCCACCAGGTCAACCCAAGGGAAGCAAATGGGGCCTTGCAGCCAGCAGGTCAACCCCGTGCAAGCCTATGGGGCCTGCATCCACCAGGTCATCCCCAGGCAAAGGAATGGGTTCTGGCCGAGGTGTGGGGGGGCACTCCTTGGAGGCTTAATCCTGGGTGTGGGGGGCACTTGATGGAGTCTTAAGCCCCTGGCGGTTGTGCAGGTCCTGCATCCGCAATCCCAGTGGTTGTTTGGGAATGAAGCCCCGGCCGACAGCAAGTCCGGGCATCAGGTTAACCCCAGGCAAGTGAACGGGGCCTTGCAGCCACCAGGTCAAACCCAGAGAGGCGAAAGGGGCCTTGCAGCAACCAGTTCAACCGCAGATAAGCACACGGGGCCTTGCAGCCACCAGGTCAACCCCAGGCAAACGAATGGGGCCTTGCAGCCACCAGGTCAACCCCAGTCAAGGCAATGCGGCCTTGCAGCCACCAGGTCAACCCCAGGTAAGGGAATGGGGCCCTGCAGCTACCAGGTCAACCCCAGGGTATCGAAAGGGGCCTTGCACCCACCTGGTCAACCCCAGGGAAGCAAATGGGGCCTTGCATCAACCAGTTCAACCCCAGGTAAGCACATGGGGCCTTGCAGCCACCAGGTCAACCCCAGGGAAGCTAATGGGGCCTTGCAGCCACCAGGTCAACCCCAGGGAAGCAAGTGGGGCCTTGCAGCCAACGGGTCAACCCCGTGCAAGCCTATGGGGCCTGCATCCACCAGGTCATCCCCAGGCAAGGGAATGGGTTCTGGCCGAGGTGTGGGGGGGCACTCCTTGGAGGCTTAAGCCTGGGTGTGGGGGGCACTTGATGGAGTCTTAAGCCCCTGGCGGTGGTGCAGGTCCTGCATCCACAATCCCAGTGGTTGTTTGGGAATGAAGCCCCGGCCGGCAGCAAGTCCGGGCACCAGGTCAACCCCAGGCAAGTGAACGGGGCCTTGCAGCCACCAGGTCAAACCCAGAGAGGCGAATGGGGCCTTGCAGCAACCAGTTCAACCCCAGATAAGCATATGGGGCCTTGCAGCCACCAGGTCAACCCCAGGAAAGCGAATGGGGCCTTGCAGCCACCAGGTCAACCCCAGGCAAGCGAATGGGGCCTTGGAGCCACCAGGTCAACCCCAGGCAAGGGAATGGGGCCTTGCAGCTACCAGGTCAACCCCAGGGAAGCGAAAGGGGCCTTGCAACCACCAGGTCAACCCCAGGGAAGCAAATAGGGCATTGCAGCAAGCAGGTCAACCACAGGTAAGCACATGGGGCCTTGCAGGCACCAGGTCAACCCCAGGGAAGCTAATGGGACCTTGCAGCCACCAGGTCAACCCCAGGGAAGCAAATGGGGCCTTGCAGCCAACAGGTCAACCCCGTGCAAGCCTATGGGGCCTGCATCCACCAGGTCAACACCAGGCAAGTGAATGGGTTCTGGCCGAGGTGTGGGGGGGCACTCCTTGGAGGCTTAAGCCTGGGTGTCGGGGGCACTTCATGGAGTCTTAAGCCCCTGGCGGTTGTGCAGGTCCTGCATCCACAATCCCAGTGGTTGTTTGGGAATGAAGGCCCGGCCGGCTGCAAGTCCGGGCACCAGGATAACCCCAGGCAAGTGAACGGGGCCTTGCAGCCACCAGGTCAAACCCAGGGAAGCGAATGGGGCCTTGCAGCAACCAGTTAAACCCCAGATAAGCACACGGGGCCTTGCAGCCACCAGATCAACCCCAGGCAAGGGAATGGGGCCTTGCAGCTACCAGGTCACCCCAGGCAAGCGAATGCGGCCTTGGAGCCACCAGGTCAACCCCAGGCAAGGGAATGGGGCCTTGCAGCTACCAGGTCAAGCCCAGGGAAGTGAAAGGGGCCTTGCAGCCAAGAGGTCAACCCCAGGGATGCAAATGGGGCCTTGCATCAACCAGTTCAACCCCAGGTAAGCACATGGGGCCTTGCAGCCACCAGGTCAACCCCAGGGAAGCTAATGGGGCCTTGCAGACACCAGGTCAACCCCAGGGAAGCAAATGGGGCCTTGCAGCCAGCAGGTCAACCCCGTGCAAGCCTATGGGGCCTGCATCCACCAGGTCATCCCCAGGCAAGGGAATGGGTTCTGGCCGAGGTGTGGGGGGGCACTCCTTGGAGGCTTAAGCCTGGGTGTGGGGGGCACTTGATGTAGTCTTAAGCCCCCTGGCGGTTGTGCAGGTCCTGCATCCGCAATCCCAGTGGTTGTTTGGGAATGAAGCCCCGGCCGGCAGCAAGTCCGGGCACCAGGTCAACCCCAGGCAAGTGAACGGGGCCTTGCAGCCACCAGGTCAAACCCAGAGAGGCGAATGGGGCCTTGCAGCAACCAGTTCAACTCCAGATAAGCACATGGGGCCTTGCAGCCACCAGGTCAACCCCAGGAAAGCGAATGCGGCCTTGGAGCCACCAGATCAACCCCAGGCAAGGGAATGTGGCCCTGCAGCTAGCAGGTCAACCCCAGGGAAGCGAAAGGGGCCTTGCAGCCACATGGTCAACCCCAGGCAAGCCTATGGGGCCTGCATTCACCAGGTCAACCCCAGGCAAGTGAATGGGTTCTGGCCGAGGTGTGGGGGGGCACTTCTTGGAGGCTTAAGCCTGGGTGTGGGGGGAACTTCATGGAGTCTTAAACCCTGGCAGTTGTGCAGGTCCTGCATCCGCAATCCCAGTGGCTGTTTGGGAATGAAGCCCCGGCCGGCAGCAAGTCCGGGCACCAGGTCAACCCCAGGCAAGGGAACGGGGCCTTGCAGCCACCAGGTCAAACCCAGGGAAGCGAATGGGGCCTTGTAGCAAGCAGTTCAACCCCAGATAAGCACATGGGGCCTTGCAGCCACCAGGGCAACCCCAGGCAAGCGAAAGGGGCCTTGCAGCCACCAGGTCAACCCCAGGCAAGCGAATGGGGCCTTGCAGCCACCAGGTCAAACCCAGGCAAGCGAATGCGGCCTTGGAGCCACCAGGTCAACCCCAGGGAAGCGAAAGGGGCCTTGCAACCACCAGGTCAACCCCAGGGAAGCAAATAGGGCCTTGCAGCAACCAGGTCAAAGACAGGGAAGCGAATGGGGCCTTGCAGCAACCAGTTCAACACCAGATAAGCACATGGGGCCTTGCAGCCACCAGGTCAACCCCAGGCAAGCGAATGGGGCCTTGCAGCCACCAGGTCAACCCCAGGCAAGCGAATGGGGCCTTGCAGCCACCAGGTCAACCCCAGGCAAGCGAATGCGGCCTTGGAGCCACCAGGTCAACCCCAGGCAAGGGAATGGGGCCTTGCAGCTACCAGGTCAACCCCAGGGAAGCGAAAGGGGCCTTGCAGCCACCAGGTCATCCCCAGGGAAGCAAATGGGGCCTTGCAGCCACCAGGTCAACCCCAGGGAAGCTAATGGGGCCTTGCAGCCACCAGGTCAACCCCAGGGAAGCAAATGGGGCCTTGCAGCCAACAGGTCAACCCCGTGCAAGCCTATGGGGCCTGCATCCACCAGGTCAACCCCAGGCAAGTGAATGGGTTATGGCCGAGGTGTGGGGGGGCACTCCTTGGAGGTTTAAGCCTGGGTGTCGGGGGCACTTCATGGAGTCTTAAGCCCCTGGCGGTTGTATAGGTCCTGTATCCACAATCCCAGTGGTTGTTTGGGAATGAAGCCCCGGCCGGCAGCAAGTCCGGGCACCAGGTCAACCCCAGGCAAGGGAACGGGGCCTTGCAGCCACCAGGTCAAACCCAGGGAAGCGAATGGGGCCTTGCAGCAACCAGTTCAACCCCAGATAAGCACACGGGGCCTTGCAGTCACCAGATCAACCCCAGGCAAGCGAATGGGGCCTTGCAGCCACCAGGTCAACCCCAGCCAAACGAATGGGGCCTTGCAGCCACCAGGTCAACCCCAGGCAAGGGAATGGGGCCTTGCAGCTACCAGGTCAACCCCAGGGAAGCTAAAGGGGCCTTGCAGCCACCAGGTCAACCCGAGGGAAGCAAATGGGGCCTTGCAGCCACCAGGTCAACCCCAGGGAAGCTAATGGGGCCTTACAGCCACCAGGTCAACCCCAGCGAAGCAAATGGGGCCTTGCAGCCAACAGGTCAACCCCGTGCAAGCCTATGGGGCCTGCATCCACCAGGTCAACCCCAGGCAAGTGAATGGGTTCTGGCCGAGGTGTGGGGGGGCACTTCTTGGAGGCTTAAGCCTGGGTGTCGGGGGCACTTCATGGAGTCTTAAGCCCCTGGCGGTTGTGCAGGTCCTGCATCCACAATCCCAGTGGTTGTTTGGGAATGAAGGCCCGGCCGGCAGCAAGTCCGGACACCAGGATAACCCCAGGCAAGGGAATGGGGCCTTGCAGCTACCAGGTCAACCCCAGGGAAGCGAAAGGGGCCTTGCAACCACCAGGTCAACCCCAGGGAAGCAAATAGGGCCTTGCAGCAAGCAGGTCAACCACAGGTAAGCACATGGGGCCTTGCAGCCACCAGGTCAACCCCAGGGAAGCTAATGGGGCCTTGTAGCAACCAGTTCAACCCCAGATAAGCACACGGGGCCTTGCAGCCACCAGATCAACCCCAGGCAAGCGAATGGGGCCTTGCAGCCACCAGGTCAACCCCAGGCAAGCGAATGCGGCCTTGGAGCCACCAGGTCAACCCCAGGCAAGGGAATGGGGCCTTGCAGCTACCAGGTCAACCCCAGGGAAGTGAAAGGGGCCTTGCAGCCACCAGGTCAACCCCAGGGAAGCAAATGGGGCCTTGCAGCCACCAGGTCAACCCCAGGGAAGCTAATGGGGCCTTGCAGCCACCAGGTCAACCTCAGGGAAGCAAATGGGGCCTTGCAGCCAACAGGTCAACCCCGTGCAAGCCTATGGGGCCTGCATCCACCAGGTCAACACCAGGCAAGTGAATGGGTTCTGGCCGAGGTGTGGGGGGGCACTCCTTGGAGGCTTAAGCCTGGGTGTCGGGGGCACTTCATGGAGTCTTAAGCCCCTGGCGGTTGTGCAGGTCCTGCATCCACAATCCCAGTGGTTGTTTGGGAATGAAGGCCCGGCCGGCTGCAAGTCCGGGCACCAGGATAACCCCAGGCAAGTGAACGGGGCCTTGCAGCCACCAGGTCAAACCCAGGGAAGCGAATGGGGCCTTGCAGCAACCAGTTAAACCCCAGATAAGCACACGGGGCCTTGCAGCCACCAGATCAACCCCAGGCAAGGGAATGGGGCCTTGCAGCTACCAGGTCACCCCAGGCAAGCGAATGCGGCCTTGGAGCCACCAGGTCAACCCCAGGCAAGGGAATGGGGCCTTGCAGCTACCAGGTCAAGCCCAGGGAAGTGAAAGGGGCCTTGCAGCCAAGAGGTCAGCCCCAGGGATGCAAATGGGGCCTTGCATCAACCAGTTCAACCCCAGGTAAGCACATGGGGCCTTGCAGCCACCAGGTCAACCCCAGGGAAGCTAATGGGGCCTAGCAGACACCAGGTCAACCCCAGGGAAGCAAATGGGGCCTTGCAGCCAGCAGGTCAACCCCGTGCAAGCCTATGGGGCCTGCATCCACCAGGTCATCCCCAGGCAAGGGAATGGGTTCTGGCCGAGGTGTGGGGGGGCACTCCTTGGAGGCTTAAGCCTGGGTGTGGGGGGCACTTGATGTAGTCTTAAGCCCCCTGGCGGTTGTGCAGGTCCTGCATCCGCAATCCCAGTGGTTGTTTGGGAATGAAGCCCCGGCCGGCAGCAAGTCCGGGCACCAGGTCAACCCCAGGCAAGTGAACGGGGCCTTGCAGCCACCAGGTCAAACCCAGAGAGGCGAATGGGGCCTTGCAGCAACCAGTTCAACTCCAGATAAGCACATGGGGCCTTGCAGCCACCAGGTCAACCCCAGGAAAGCGAATGCGGCCTTGGAGCCACCAGATCAACCCCAGGCAAGGGAATGTGGCCCTGCAGCTAGCAGGTCAACCCCAGGGAAGCGAAAGGGGCCTTGCAGCCACATGGTCAACCCCAGGCAAGCCTATGGGGCCTGCATTCACCAGGTCAACCCCAGGCAAGTGAATGGGTTCTGGCCGAGGTGTGGGGGGGCACTTCTTGGAGGCTTAAGCCTGGGTGTGGGGGGAACTTCATGGAGTCTTAAACCCTGGCAGTTGTGCAGGTCCTGCATCCGCAATCCCAGTGGCTGTTTGGGAATGAAGCCCCGGCCGGCAGCAAGTCCGGGCACCAGGTCAACCCCAGGCAAGGGAACGGGGCCTTGCAGCCACCAGGTCAAACCCAGGGAAGCGAATGGGGCCTTGTAGCAAGCAGTTCAACCCCAGATAAGCACATGGGGCCTTGCAGCCACCAGGGCAACCCCAGGCAAGCGAAAGGGGCCTTGCAGCCACCAGGTCAACCCCAGGCAAGCGAATGGGGCCTTGCAGCCACCAGGTCAAACCCAGGCAAGCGAATGCGGCCTTGGAGCCACCAGGTCAACCCCAGGCAAGGGAATGGGGCCTTGCAGCTACCAGGTCAACCCCAGGGAAGCGAATGGGGCCTTGCAGCAACCAGTTCAACCCCAGATAAGCACACGGGGCCTTGCAGCCACCAGGTCAACCCCAGGGAAGCACATGGGGCCTTGCAGCCACCAGGTGAACCCCAGGGAAGCGAATGCGGCCTTGGAGCCACCAGGTCAACCCCAGGCAAGGGAATGGGGCCCTGCAGCTACCAGGTCAACCCCAGGGAATCGAAAGGGGCCTTGCAGCCACCTGGTCAACCCCAGGGAAGCAAATGGGGACTTCCAGCAACCAGTTCAACCCCAGCCAAGCCCATGGGCCCTTGCAGCCACCAGGTCAACCCCAGGGAAGCTAATGGGGCCTTGCAGCCACCAGGTCAACCCCAGGGAAGCAAATGGGGCCTTGCAGCCAGCAGGTCAACCCCGTGCAAGCCTATGGGGCCTGCATACACCAGGTCAACCCCAGGCAAGTGAATGGGTTCTGGCCGAGGTGTCGGGGGGCACTCCTTGGAGGCTTAAGCCTGGGTGTGGGGGGCACTTGATGGAGTCTTAAGCCCCTGGAGGTTGTGCAGGTCCTGCATCCTCAATCCCAGTGGTTGTTTGGGAATGAAGCCCCGGCCGGCAGCAAGTCCGGGCACCAGGTCAACCCCAGACAAGTGAACGGGGCCTTGCAGCCACCAGGTCAAACCCAGGGAAGCGAATGGGGCCTTGCAACAACCAGTTCAACCCCAGATAAGCACATGGGGCCTTGCAGCCACCAGGTCAACCCCAGGTAAGCGAATGGGGCCTTGCAGCCTCCAGGTCAACCCCAGGGAAGCGAATGCGGCCTTGGAGCCACCAGGTCAACCCCAGGCAAGGGAATGGGGCCTTGCAGCTACCAGGTCAACCCCAGGGAAGCGAAAGGGGCCTTGCAACCACCAGGTCAACCCCAGGGAAGCAAATAGGGCCTTGCAGCAACCAGGTCAAAGACAGGGAAGCGAATGGGGCCTTGCAGCAACCAGTTCAACACCAGATAAGCACATGGGGCCTTGCAGCCACCAGGTCAACCCCAGGCAAGCGAATGGGGCCTTGCAGCCACCAGGTCAACCCCAGGCAAGCGAATGGGGCCTTGCAGCCACCAGGTCAACCCCAGGCAAGCGAATGCGGCCTTGGAGCCACCAGGTCAACCCCAGGCAAGGGAATGGGGCCTTGCAGCTACCAGGTCAACCCCAGGGAAGCGAAAGGGGCCTTGCAGCCACCAGGTCATCCCCAGGGAAGCAAATGGGGCCTTGCAGCCACCAGGTCAACCCCAGGGAAGCTAATGGGGCCTTGCAGCCACCAGGTCAACCCCAGGGAAGCAAATGGGGCCTTGCAGCCAACAGGTCAACCCCGTGCAAGCCTATGGGGCCTGCATCCACCAGGTCAACCCCAGGCAAGTGAATGGGTTATGGCCGAGGTGTGGGGGGGCACTCCTTGGAGGTTTAAGCCTGGGTGTCGGGGGCACTTCATGGAGTCTTAAGCCCCTGGCGGTTGTATAGGTCCTGTATCCACAATCCCAGTGGTTGTTTGGGAATGAAGCCCCGGCCGGCAGCAAGTCCGGGCACCAGGTCAACCCCAGGCAAGGGAACGGGGCCTTGCAGCCACCAGGTCAAACCCAGGGAAGCGAATGGGGCCTTGCAGCAACCAGTTCAACCCCAGATAAGCACACGGGGCCTTGCAGTCACCAGATCAACCCCAGGCAAGCGAATGGGGCCTTGCAGCCACCAGGTCAACCCCAGCCAAACGAATGGGGCCTTGCAGCCACCAGGTCAACCCCAGGCAAGGGAATGGGGCCTTGCAGCTACCAGGTCAACCCCAGGGAAGCTAAAGGGGCCTTGCAGCCACCAGGTCAACCCGAGGGAAGCAAATGGGGCCTTGCAGCCACCAGGTCAACCCCAGGGAAGCTAATGGGGCCTTACAGCCACCAGGTCAACCCCAGCGAAGCAAATGGGGCCTTGCAGCCAACAGGTCAACCCCGTGCAAGCCTATGGGGCCTGCATCCACCAGGTCAACCCCAGGCAAGTGAATGGGTTCTGGCCGAGGTGTGGGGGGGCACTTCTTGGAGGCTTAAGCCTGGGTGTCGGGGGCACTTCATGGAGTCTTAAGCCCCTGGCGGTTGTGCAGGTCCTGCATCCACAATCCCAGTGGTTGTTTGGGAATGAAGGCCCGGCCGGCAGCAAGTCCGGACACCAGGATAACCCCAGGCAAGGGAATGGGGCCTTGCAGCTACCAGGTCAACCCCAGGGAAGCGAAAGGGGCCTTGCAACCACCAGGTCAACCCCAGGGAAGCAAATAGGGCCTTGCAGCAAGCAGGTCAACCACAGGTAAGCACATGGGGCCTTGCAGCCACCAGGTCAACCCCAGGGAAGCTAATGGGGCCTTGTAGCAACCAGTTCAACCCCAGATAAGCACACGGGGCCTTGCAGCCACCAGATCAACCCCAGGCAAGCGAATGGGGCCTTGCAGCCACCAGGTCAACCCCAGGCAAGCGAATGCGGCCTTGGAGCCACCAGGTCAACCCCAGGCAAGGGAATGGGGCCTTGCAGCTACCAGGTCAACCCCAGGGAAGTGAAAGGGGCCTTGCAGCCACCAGGTCAACCCCAGGGAAGCAAATGGGGCCTTGCAGCCACCAGGTCAACCCCAGGGAAGCTAATGGGGCCTTGCAGCCACCAGGTCAACCTCAGGGAAGCAAATGGGGCCTTGCAGCCAACAGGTCAACCCCGTGCAAGCCTATGGGGCCTGCATCCACCAGGTCAACCCCAGGCAAGTGAATGGGTTCTGGCCGAGGTGTGGGGGGGCACTCCTTGGAGGTTTAAGCCGGGGTGTGGGGGGCACTTGATGGAGTCTTAAGCCCCTGGCGGTTGTGCAGGTCCTGCATCCGCAATCCCAGGGGTTGTTTGGGAATGAAGCCCCGGCCGGCAGCAAGTCCGGGCACCAGGTCAACCCCAGGCAAGGGAACGGGGCCTTGCAGCCACCAGGTCAAACCCAGGGAAGCGAATGGGGCCTTGCAGCAACCAGTTAAACCCCAGATAAGCACACGGGGCCTTGCAGCCACCAGATCAACCCCAGGCAAGCGAATGGGGCCTTGCAGCCACCAGGTCAACCCCAGGCAAGCGAATGCGGCCTTGGAGCCACCAGGTCAACCCAGGGCAAGGGAATGGGGCCTTCCAGCTACCAGGTCAACCCCAGGGAAGTGAAAGGGGCCTTGCAGCCACCAGGTCAACCCAAGGGAAGCTAATGGGGCCTTGCAGCCACCAGGTCAACCCCAGGGAAGCAAATGGGGCCTTGCAGCCAACAGGTCAACCCCGTGCAAGCCTATGGGGCCTGCATCCACCAGGTCAACCCCAGGCAAGTAAATGGGTTCTGGCCGAGGTGTGGGGGGGCACTCCTTGGAGGCTTAAGCCTGTGTGTGGGGGGCACTTGATGGAGTCTTAACCCCTGGCAGTTGTGCAGGTCCTGCATCCGCAATCCCAGTGGCTGTTTGGGAATGAAGGCCCGGCCGGCAGCAAGTCCGGGCACCAGTTCAAGCCCAGGCAAGTGAACGGGGCCTTGCAGCCACCAGGTCAACCCCAGGCAAGCGAATGGGGCCTTGCAGCCACCAGGTCAACCCCAGGCAAGCGAATGCGGCCTTGGAGCCACCAGGTCAACCCCAGGCAAGGGAATGGGGCCCTGCAGCTACCAGGTCAACCCCAGGGAATCGAAAGGGGCCTTGCAGCCACCTGGTCAACCCCAGGGAAGCAAATGGGGCCTTGCAGCAACCAGTTCAACCCCAGGCAAGCCCATGGGGCCTTGCAGCCACCAGGTCAACCCCAGGGAAGCTAATGGGGCCTTGCAGCCACCAGGTCAACCCCAGGGAAGCAAATGGGGCCTTGCAGCCAGCAGGTCAACCCCGTGCAAGCCTATGGGGCCTGCATCCACCAGGTCAACCCCAGGCAAGTGAATGGGTTCTGGCCGAGGTGTGGGGGAGCACTCCTTGGAGGCTTAAGCCTGGGTGTGGGGGGCACTTGATGGAGTCTTAAGCCCCTGGCGGTTGTGCAGGTCCTGCATCCGTAATCCCGGTGGTTGTTTGGGAATGAACCCCCGGCCGGCAGCAAGTCCGGGCACCAGGTCAACCCCAGGCAAGTGAACGGGGCCTTGCAGCCACCAGGTCAAACCCAGAGAAGCGAATGGGGCCTTGCAGCAACCAGTTAAACCCCAGATAAGCACACGGGGCCTTGCAGCCACCAGATCAACCCCAGGCAAGCGAATGCGGCCTTGGAGCCACCAGATCAACCCCAGGCAAGGGAATGTGGCCCTGCAGCTACCAGGTCAACCCCAGGGAAGCGAAAGGGGCCTTGCAGCCACCTGGTCAACCCCAGGCAAGCCCATGGGGCCTGCATTCACCAGGTCAACCCCAGGCAAGTGAATGGGTTCTGGCCGAGGTGTGGGGGGGCACTTCTTGGAGGCTTAAGCCTGGGTGTGGGGGGAACTTCATGGAGTCTTAAACCCTGGCAGTTGTGCAGGTCCTGCATCCGCAATCCCAGTGGCTGTTTGGGAATGAAGCCCCGGCCGGCAGCAAGTCCGGGCACCAGGTCAACCCCAGGCAAGGGAACGGGGCCTTGCAGCCACCAGGTCAAACCCAGGGAAGCGAATGTGGCCTTGTAGCAAGCAGTTCAACCCCAGATAAGCACATGGGGCCTTGCAGCCACCAGGGCAACCCCAGGCAAGCGAAAGGGGCCTTGCAGCCACCAGGTCAACCCCAGGCAAGCGAATGGGGCCTTGCAGCCACCAGGTCAAACCCAGGCAAGCTAATGCGGCCTTGGAGCCACCAGGTCAACCCCAGGCAAGGGAATGGGGCCTTGCAGCTACCAGGTCAACCCCAGGGAAGCGAATGGGGCCTTGCAGCAACCAGTTCAAACCCAGATAAGCACACGGGGCCTTGCAGCCACCAGGTCAACCCCAGGGAAGCACATGGGGCCTTGCAGCCACCAGGTGAACCCCAGGGAAGCGAATGCGGCCTTGGAGCCACCAGGTCAACCCCAGGCAAGGGAATGGGGCCCTGCAGCTACCAGGTCAACCCCAGGGAATCGAAAGGGGCCTTGCAGCCACCTGGTCAACCCCAGGGAAGCAAATGGGGACTTCCAGCAACCAGTTCAACCCCAGCCAAGCCCATGGGCCCTTGCAGCCACCAGGTCAACCCCAGGGAAGCTAATGGGGCCTTGCAGCCACCAGGTCAACCCCAGGGAAGCAAATGGGGCCTTGCAGCCAGCAGGTCAACCCCGTGCAAGCCTATGGGGCCTGCATACACCAGGTCAACCCCAGGCAAGTGAATGGGTTCTGGCCGAGGTGTGGGGGGGCACTCCTTGGACGCTTAAGCCTGGGTGTGGGGGCACTTGATGGAGTCTTAAGCCCCTGGAGGTTGTGCAGGTCCTGCATCCTCAATCCCAGTGGTTGTTTGGGAATGAAGCCCCGGCCGGCAGCAAGTCCGGGCACCAGGTCAACCCCAGACAAGTGAACGGGGCCTTGCAGGCACCAGGTCGAACCCAGGGAAGCGAATGGGGCCTTGCAACAACCAGTTCAACCCCAGATAAGCACATGGGGCCTTGCAGCCACCAGGTCAACCCCAGGTAAGCGAATGGGGCCTTGCAGCCTCCAGGTCAACCCCAGGGAAGCGAATGCGGCCTTGGAGCCACCAGGTCAACCCCAGGCAAGGGAATGGGGCCTTGCAGCTACCAGGTCAACCCCAGGGAAGCGAAAGGGGCCTTGCAACCACCAGGTCAACCCCAGGGAAGCAAATAGGGCCTTGCAGCAACCAGGTCAAAGACAGGGAAGCGAATGTGGCCTTGCAGCAACCAGTTCAACACCAGATAAGCACATGGGGCCTTGCAGCCACCAGGTCAACCCCAGGCAAGCGAATGGGGCCTTGCAGCCACCAGGTCAACCCCAGGCAAGCGAATGGGGCCTTGCAGCCACCAGGTCAACCCCAGGCAAGCGAATGCTGCCTTGGAGCCACCAGGTCAACCCCAGGCAAGGGAATGGGGCCTTGCAGCTACCAGGTCAATCCCAGGGAAGCGAAAGGGGCCTTGCAGCCACCAGGTCATCCCCAGGGAAGCAAATGGGGCCTTGCAGCCACCAGGTCAACCCCAGGGAAGCTAATGGGGCCTTGCAGCCACCAGTTCAACCCCAGGGAAGCAAATGGGGCCTTGCAGCCAACAGGTCAACCCCGTGCAAGCCTATGGGGCCTGCATCCACCAGGTCAACCCCAGGCAAGTGAATGGGTTATGGCCGAGGTGTGGGGGGGCACTCCTTGGAGGTTTAAGCCTGGGTGTCGGGGGCACTTCATGGAGTCTTAAGCCCCTGGCGGTTGTATAGGTCCTGTATCCACAATCCCAGTGGTTGTTTGGGAATGAAGCCCCGGCCGGCAGCAAGTCCGGGCACCAGGTCAACCCCAGGCAAGGGAACGGGGCCTTGCAGCCACCAGGTCAAACCCAGGGAAGCGAATGGGGCCTTGCAGCTACCAGTTCAACCCCAGATAAGCACACGGGGCCTTGCAGTCACCAGATCAACCCCAGGCAAGCGAATGGGGCCTTGCAGCCACCAGGTCAACCCCAGCGAAGCGAATGGGGCCTTGCAGCCACCAGGTCAACCCCAGGCAAGGGAATGGGGCCTTGCAGCTACCAGGTCAACCCCAGGGAAGCTAAAGGGGCCTTGCAGCCACCAGGTCAACCCGAGGGAAGCAAATGGGGCCTTGCAGCCACCAGGTCAACCCCAGGGAAGCTAATGGGGCCTTACAGCCACCAGGTCAACCCCAGCGAAGCAAATGGGGCCTTGCAGCCAACAGGTCAACCCCGCGCAAGCCTATGGGGCCTGCATCCACCAGGTCAACCCCAGGCAAGTGAATGGGTTCTGGCCGAGGTGTGGGGGGGCACTTCTTGGAGGCTTAAGCCTGGGTGTCGGGGGCACTTCATGGAGTCTTAAGCCCCTGGCGGTTGTGCAGGTCCTGCATCCACAATCCCAGTGGTTGTTTGGGAATGAAGGCCCGGCCGGCAGCAAGTCCGGGCACCAGGATAACCCCAGGCAAGGGAATGGGGCCTTGCAGCTACCAGGTCAACCCCAGGGAAGCGAAAGGGGCCTTGCAACCACCAGGTCAACCCCAGGGAAGCAAATAGGGCCTTGCAGCAAGCAGGTCAACCACAGGTAAGCACATGGGGCCTTGCAGCCACCAGGTCAACCCCAGGGAAGCTAATGGGGCCTTGTAGCAACCAGTTCAACCCCAGATAAGCACACGGGGCCTTGCAGCCACCAGATCAACCCCAGGCAAGCGAATGGGGCCTTGCAGCCACCAGGTCAACCCCAGGCAAGCGAATGCGGCCTTGGAGCCACCAGGTCAACCCCAGGCAAGGGAATGGGGCCTTGCAGCTACCAGGTCAACCCCAGGGAAGCGAAAGGGGCCTTGCAGCCACCAGGTCAACCCCAGGGAAGCAAATGGGGCCTTGCAGCCACCAGGTCAACCCCAGGGAAGCTAATGGGGCCTTGCAGCCACCAGGTCAACCTCAGGGAAGCAAATGGGGCCTTGCAGCCAACAGGTCAACCCCGTGCAAGCCTATGGGGCCTGCATCCACCAGGTCAACCCCAGGCAAGTGAATGGGTTCTGGCCGAGGTGTGGGGGGGCACTCCTTGGAGGTTTAAGCCGGGGTGTGGGGGGCACTTGATGGAGTCTTAAGCCCCTGGCGGTTGTGCAGGTCCTGCATCCGCAATCCCAGGGGTTGTTTGGGAATGAAACCCCGGCCGGCAGCAAGTCCGGGCACCAGGTCAACCCCAGGCAAGGGAACGGGGCCTTGCAGCCACCAGGTCAAACCCAGGGAAGCGAATGGGGCCTTGCAGCAACCAGTTAAACCCCAGATAAGCACACGGGGCCTTGCAGCCACCAGATCAACCCCAGGCAAGCGAATGGGGCCTTGCAGCCACCAGGTCAACCCCAGGCAAGCGAATGCGGCCTTGGAGCCACCAGGTCAACCCAGGGCAAGGGAATGGGGCCTTCCAGCTACCAGGTCAACCCCAGGGAAGTGAAAGGGGCCTTGCAGCCACCAGGTCAACCCAAGGGAAGCTAATGGGGCCTTGCAGCCACCAGGTCAACCCCAGGGAAGCAAATGGGGCCTTGCAGCCAACAGGTCAACCCCGTGCAAGCCTATGGGGCCTGCATCCACCAGGTCAACCCCAGGCAAGTAAATGGGTTCTGGCCGAGGTGTGGGGGGGCACTCCTTGGAGGCTTAAGCCTGTGTGTGGGGGGCACTTGATGGAGTCTTAACCCCTGGCAGTTGTGCAGGTCCTGCATCCGCAATCCCAGTGGCTGTTTGGGAATGAAGGCCCGGCCGGCAGCAAGTCCGGGCACCAGTTCAAGCCCAGGCAAGTGAACGGGGCCTTGCAGCCACCAGGTCAACCCCAGGGAAGCGAATGGGGCCTTGCAGCCACCAGGTCAACCCCAGGCAAGCGAATGCGGCCTTGGAGCCACCAGGTCAACCCCAGGCAAGGGAATGGGGCCCTGCAGCTACCAGGTCAACCCCAGGGAATCGAAAGGGGCCTTGCAGCCACCTGGTCAACCCCAGGGAAGCAAATGGGGCCTTGCAGCAACCAGTTCAACCCCAGGCAAGCCCATGGGGCCTTGCAGCCACCAGGTCAACCCCAGGGAAGCTAATGGGGCCTTGCAGCCACCAGGTCAACCCCAGGGAAGCAAATGGGGCCTTGCAGCCAGCAGGTCAACCCCGTGCAAGCCTATGGGGCCTGCATCCACCAGGTCAACCCCAGGCAAGTGAATGGGTTCTGGCCGAGGTGTGGGGGAGCACTCCTTGGAGGCTTAAGCCTGGGTGTGGGGGGCACTTGATGGAGTCTTAAGCCCCTGGCGGTTGTGCAGGTCCTGCATCCGTAATCCCGGTGGTTGTTTGGGAATGAACCCCCGGCCGGCAGCAAGTCCGGGCACCAGGTCAACCCCAGGCAAGTGAACGGGGCCTTGCAGCCACCAGGTCAAACCCAGAGAAGCGAATGGGGCCTTGCAGCAACCAGTTAAACCCCAGATAAGCACACGGGGCCTTGCAGCCACCAGATCAACCCCAGGCAAGCGAATGGGGCCTTGCAGCCACCAGGTCAACCCCAGGCAAGCGAATGCGGCCTTGGAGCCACCAGGTCAACCCCGGGCAAGGGAATGGGGCCTTGCAGCCACCAGGTCAACCCCAGGGAAGCGAATGCGGCCTTGGAGCCACCAGGTCAACCCCAGGCAAGGGAATGGGGCCCTGCAGCTACCAGGTCAACCCCAGGAAAGCGAAAGGGGCCTTGCAGCCACCTGGTCAACCCCAGGGTAGCAAATGGGGCCTTGCAGCAACCAGTTCAAACCCAGGTAAGCACATGGGGCCTTTCACCCACCAGGTAAACCCCAGGGAAGCTAATGGGGCCTTGCAGCCACCAGGTCAACCCCAGGGAAGCAAATGGGGCCTTGCAGCCAACGGGTCAACCCCGTGCAAGCCTATGGGGCCTGCATCCACCAGGTCATCCCCAGGCAAGGGAATGGGTTCTGGCCGAGGTGTGGGGGGGCACTCCTTGGAGGCTTAAGCCTGGGTGTGGGGGGCACTTGATGGAGTCTTAAGCCCCCTGGCGGTTGTGCAGGTCCTGCATCCGCAATCCCAGTGGTTGTTTGGGAATGAAGCCCCGGCCGGCAGCAAGTCCGGGCACCAGGTCAACCCCAGGCAAGTGAACGGGGCCTTGCAGCCACCAGGTCAAACCCAGAGAGGCAAATGGGGCCTTGCAGCAACCAGTTCAACCCCAGATAAGCACATGGGGCCTTGCAGCCACCAGGTCAACCCCAGGCAAGCGAATGGGGCCTTGGAGCCACCAGATCAACCCCAGGCAAGGGAATGTGGCCCTGCAGCT
>NW_028324638.1:0-35218 GCF_052110815.1 Crocodylus siamensis
CTTGCTGTCTGCCGGGGCTTCATTCCCAAACCACCACTGGGATTGCAGATGCAGGACCTGCACAACCGCCAGGGGCTTAAGGCTCCATCAAGTGCCCCCCACACCCAGGCTTAAGCCTCCAAGGAGTGCCCCTCCACACCACGGCCAGAACCCATTCACTTGCCTGGGGTTGACCTGGTGGATGCAGGCCCCATAGGCTTGCACGGGGTTGACCTGTTGGCTGCAAGGCCCCAGTAGCTTCCCTGGGCTTGACCTGGTGGCTGCAAGGCCCCATTAGCTTCCCTGGGGTTGATCTGGTAGCTGCAAGGCCCCATGTGATTCCCTGGGGTTTAACTGGTTGCTGCAAGGCCCCTTTCGTTCCCTGGGGTTGACCTGGTAGCTGCAAGGCCCCATTCCCTTGCCTGGGGTTGACCTGGTGGCTGCAACGCCCCGTTCGCTTGCCTGGGGTTGACCTGGTGGCTGCAAGGCCCCATGTGCTTATCTGGGGTTGAACTGGTGCCTGCAAGGCCGCATGTGCTTAGCTGGGGTGAACTGGTTGCTGTAAGGCCCCATTTGCTTCCTTGGGGTTGACCTGGGGGCTGCAAGGCCCCAATTGCTTACCTGCGGTTGACCTGGTGGCTGCAGTGCCCCATTAGCTTCCCTGGGCTTGACCTGGTGGCTGCAAGGCCCCATGTCCTTACCTGGGGTTGAACTGGTTGCTGCAAGGCCCCATTTGCTTCCCTGGGGTTGACCTGGTGGCTGCAAGGCCCGTTTCGCTTCTCAGGGGTTGACCTGGTAGCTGCAAGGCCCCATTCCCTTGCCTGGGGTTGATCTGGTGGCTCCAAGGCCGCATTCGCTTGCTTGGGGTTGACCTGGTGGCTGCAAGGCCCCATTTGCTTCCCTGCGGTTGACCTGGTGGCTGCAGTGCCCCATTAGCTTCCCTGGGCTTGACCTGGTGGCTGCAAGGCCCCATGTCCTTACCTGGGTTTGAACTGGTTGCTGCAAGGCCCCATTTGCTCCCTGGGGTTGACCTGGTGGCTGCAAGGCCCCTTTCGTTTCCCTGGGGTTGACCTGGTAGCTGCAAGGCCCCATGCCCTTGCCTGGGGTTGACCTGGTGGCTCCAAGGCCGCATTCGCTTGCCTAGGGTTGACCTGGTGGCTGCAAGGCCCCATTCGCTTGCCTGGGGTTGACCTGGTGGCTGCAAGGCGCCACGTGCTTATCTGGGGATGAACGGGTTGCTGCAAGGCCCCATTCGCTTCCCTGGGTTTGACCTGGTGGCTGCAAGGCCCCGTTCACTTGCCTGGGGTTGACCTGCTGCCCGGACTTGCTGCCGGCCGGGGCTTCATTCCCAAACAACCACTGGGATTGCGGATGCAGGACCTGCA
The DNA here is from genome assembly GCF_052110815.1 of Crocodylus siamensis. NCBI lineage: Eukaryota > Metazoa > Chordata > Crocodylia > Crocodylidae > Crocodylus > Crocodylus siamensis. The sequence goes on from NW_028324638.1 coordinate 1,365, forward strand.
AAACCGCCAGGGGCTTAAGACTCCATCAAGTGCCCCCCAAACCCAGGCTTAAGCCTCCAAGGAGTGCCCCGCCACACCTCGGCCAGAACCCATTCACTTGCCTGGGGTTGACCTGGTGGATTCAGGCCCCATAGGCTTGCACGGGGTTGACCTGTTGGCTGCAAGGCCCCATTTGCTTCCCTGGGGTTGACCTGGTGGCTGCAAGGCCCCATTAGCTTCCCTGGGCTTGACCTGGTGGCTGAAAGGCCCCATGTGCTTCCCTGGGGTTGAACTGGTTGCTGCAAGGCCCCATTTGCTTCCCTGGGGTTGACCTGGTGGCTGCAAGGCCCCTTTCGCTTCCCTGGGGTTGACCTGGTAGCTGCAAGGCCCCATTCCCTTGCCTGGGGTTGACCTGGTGGCTCCAAGGCCGCATTCGCTTGCCTGGGGTTGACCTGGTCGCTGCAAGGCCCCATTCGCTTGCCTGGGGTTGACCTGGTGTCTGCAAGGCTCCATTTGCTTCCCTGGGGTTGACCTGGTGGCTGCAGGGCCCCATTAGCTTCTCCTGGCTTCACCTGGTGGATGCAAGGCCCCATGTCCTCACCTGGGGTTGAACTGGTTGCTGCAAGGCCCCATTTGCTTCCCTGGGGTTGACCTGGTGGCTGCAAGGCCCCATTCGCTTCCCTGGGGTTGACCTGGTGGCTGCAAGGCCCCATGTGCTTATGTGGGGTTGAACTGGTTGCTGCAAGGCCCCATTCGCTTCCATGGGTTTGACCTGGTGGCTGCAAGGCCCCGTTCACTTGCCTGGGGTTGACCTGGTGCCCAGACTTGCTGCCGGCCCGGGCTTCATTCCCAAACAACCACTGGGATTGCGGATGCAGGACCTGCACAACCGCCAGGGGCTTCAGACTCCATCAAGTGCCCCCCACACCCAGGCTTAAGCCTCCAAGGAGTGCCCCCCCACACCTCGGCCAGAAACCATTCACTTGCCTGGGGTTGACCTGGTGGATGCAGGCCCCATAGGCTTGCACGGGGTTGACCTGTTGGCTGCAAGGCCCCATTTGCTTCCCTGGGCTTGACCTGGTGGCTGCAAGGCCCCATTAGCATCCCTGGGCTTGACATGGTGGCTGCAAGGCCCCATGTGCTTACCTGGGGTTGAACTGGTTGCTGCAAGGCCCCATTTGCTTCCCTTGGGTTGACCTGGTGGCTGCAAGGCCCCTTTCGTTTCCCTGGGGTTGACCTGGTAGCTGCAAGGCCCCATTCCCTTGCCTGGGGTTGACCTGGTGGCTCCAAGGCCGCATTCCCTTGCCTGGGGTTGACCTGGTGGCTGCAAGGCCCCATTCGCTTGCCTGGGGTTGACCTGGTGGCTGCAAGGCCCCATGTGCTTATCTGGGGTTGAACTGGTTGCTGCAAGGCCCCATTCGCTTCCCTGGGTTTGACCTGGTGGCTGCAAGGCCCCGTTCACTTGCCTGGGCTTGACCTGGTGCCCGGACTTGCTGTCTGCCGCGGCTTCATTCCCAAACCACCACTGGGATTGCAGATGCAGGACCTGCACAACCGCCAGGGGCTTAAGGCTCCATCAAGTGCCCCCCACACCCAGGCTTAAGCCTCCAAGGAGTGCCCCTCCACACCACGGCCAGAACCCATTCACTTGCCTGGGGTTGACCTGGTGGATGCAGGCCCCATAGGCTTGCACGGGGTTGACCTGTTGGCTGCAAGGCCCCAGTAGCTTCCCTGGGCTTGACCTGGTGGCTGCAAGGCCCCATTAGCTTCCCTGGGGTTGATCTGGTAGCTGCAAGGCCCCATGTGATTCCCTGGGGTTTAACTGGTTGCTGCAAGGCCCCTTTCGTTCCCTGGGGTTGACCTGGTAGCTGCAAGGCCCCATTTGCTTCCCTGGGGTTGACCTGGTGGCTGCAAGGCCCCTTTCGCTTCTCAGGGGTTGACCTGGTAGCTGCAAGGCCCCATTCCCTTGCCTGGGGTTGATCTGGTGGCTCCAAGGCCGCATTCGCTTGCTTGGGGTTGACCTGGTGGCTGCAAGGCCCCATTCGCTTGCCTGGGGTTGACCTGGTGGCTGCAACGCCCCATTCGCTTGCCTGGGGTTGACCTGGTGGCTGCAAGCCCCATGTGCTTATCAGGGGTTGAACTGGTGGCTGCAAGGCCGCATGTGCTTACCTGGGGTTGAACTGGTTGCTGTAAGGCCCCCTTTGCTTCCTTGGGGTTGACCTGGTGGCTGCAAGGCCCCATTTGCTTACCTGCGGTTGACCTGGTGGCTGCAGTGCCCCATTAGCTTCCCTGGGCTTGACCTGGTGGCTGCAAGGCCCCATTAGCTTCCCTGGGCTTGACCTGGTGGCTGCAAGGCCCCATGTGCTTACCTGGGGTTGAACTGGTTGCTGCAAGGCCCCATTTGCTTCCCTGGGGTTGACCTGGTGGCTGCAAGGCCCCTTTCGCTTCCCTGGGCTTGACGTGGTAGCTGCAAGGCCCTATTCCCTTGCCTGGGGTTGACCTGGTGGCTACAAGGCCCCCTTCGCTTCCCTGCGGTTGACCTGGTGGCTGCAAGGCCCCATTCGCTTGCCTAGGGTTGACCTGGTGGCTGCAAGGCCCCATGTGCTTATCTGGGGTTGAACTGGTTGCTGCAAGGCCCCATTCGCTTCCCTGGGTTTGACCTGGTGGCTGCAAGGCCCCGTTCACTTGCCTGGGGTTGACCTGGTGCCCGGACTTGCTGCCGGCCGGGGCTTCATTCCCAAACAACCAGTGGGATTGCGGTTCAGGACCTGCACAACCGCCAGGGGCTTAAGACTCCATCAAGTGCCCCCCACACCCAGGGTTAAGCCTCCAAGGAGTGCCCCCCCACACCTCGGCAAGAACGCATTCACTTGCCTGGGGTTGACCTGGTGGATGCAGGCCCCATAGGCTTGCACGGGGTTGACCTGTTGGCTGCAAGGCCCCATTAGCTTCCGTGGGCTTGACCTGGTGGCTGCAAGGCCCCATGTGCTTACCTTGGGTTGACCTGGTGGCTGCAAGGCCCCGTTCACTTGCCTGGGGTTGACCTGGTGCCCGGACTTGTGGCGGCCGGGGCTTCATTCCCAAACAACCACTGGGATTGCGGATGCAGGACCTGCAGAACCGCCAGGGGCTTCAGACTGCATGAAGTGCCCCCCACACCCAGGCTTAAGCCTCCAAGGAGTGCCCCCCCACACCTCGGCCAGAACCCATTCACTTGCCTGGGGTTGACCTGGTGGATGCAGGCCCCATAGGCTTGCACGGGGTTGACCTGTTGGCTGCACGGCCCCATTAGCTTCCCGGGGCTTGACCTCGTGGCTGCAAGGCTCCATTAGCTTCCCTGGGGTTGATCTGGTGGCTGCAAGGCCCCATGTGATTCCCTGAGGTTTAACTGGTTGCTGCAAGGCCCCTTTCGTTCCCTGGGGTTGACCTGGTAGCTGCAAGGCCCCATTCCCTTGCCTGGGGTTGACCTGGTGGCTACAAGGCCGCATTCGCTTGCTTGGGGTTGACCTGGTGGCTGCAACGCCCCATTCGCTTGCCTGGGGTTGACCTGGTGGCTGCAAGGCCGCATGTGCTTATCAGGGGTTGAACTGGTGGCTGCAAGGCCGCATGTGCTTACCTGGGGTTGAACTGGTTGCTGTAAGGCCCCATTTGCTTCCTTGGGGTTGACCTGGTGGCTGCAAGGCCCCATTTGCTTACCTGCGGTTGACCTGGTGGCTGCAGTGCCCCATTAGCTTCCCTGGGCTTGACCTGGTGGCTGCAAGGCCCCATGTCCTTACCTGGGGTTGAACTGATTGCTGCAAGGCCCCATTTGCTTCCCTGGGGTTGACCTGGTGGCTGCAAGGCCCCTTTCGCTTCCCTGGGGTTGACCTGGTAGCTGCAAGGCCCCATTTCCTTGCCTGGGGTTGACCTGGTGGCTCCAAGGCCGCATTCGCTTGCTTGGGGTTGACCTGGTGGCTGCAAGGCCCCGTTCGCTTGCCTGGGTTTGACCTGGTGGCTGCAAGGCCCCGTTCACTTGCCTGGGGTTGACCTTGTGCCCGGACTTGCTGCCGGCCGGGGCTTCATTCCCAAACAACCACTGGGATTGCGGATGCAGGACCTGCACAACCGCCAGGGGCTTCAGACTCCATCAAGTGCCCCGCACACCCAGGCTTAAGCCTCCAAGGAGTGCCCCCCAACACCTCGGCCAGAGCCCATTCACTTGCCTGTGGTCGACCTGGTGGATGCAGGCCCCATAGGCTTGAACGGGGTTGACCTGTTGGCTGCAAGGCCCCATTTGCTTCCCTGGGCTTGACCTGGTGGCTGCAAGGCCCCATTAGCTTCCCTGGGCTTGACCTGGTGGCTGCAAGGCCCCATGTGCTTCCCTGGGGTTGAACTGGTTGCTGCAAGGCCCCATTTGCTTCCCTGCGGTTGACCTGGTGGCTGCAAGGACCCTTTCGCTTCCCTGGGGTTGACGTGGTAGCTGCAAGGCCCTATTCCCTTGCCTGGGGTTGACCTGGTGGCTACAAGGCCCCCTTCGCTTCCCTGCGGTTGACCTGGTGGCTGCAAGGCCCCATTCGCTTGCCTGGGGTTGACCTGGTGGCTGCAAGGCCCCATGTGCTTATCTGGGGTTGAACTGGTTGCTGCAAGGCCCCATTCGCTTCCCTGGGTTTGACCTGGTGGCTGCAAGGCCCCGTTCACTTGCCTGGGGTTGACCTTGTGCCCGGACTGGCTGCCGGCCGGGGCTTCATTCCCAAACAACCAGTGGGATTGCGGATGCAGGACCTGCACAACCGCCAGGGGCTTCAGACTCCATCAAGTGCCCCCCACACCCAGGCTTAAGACTCCAAGGAGTGCCCCGCCACACCTCGGCCAGAACGCATTCACTTGCCTGGGCTTGACCTGGTGGATGCAGGCCCCATAGGTTTGCACGGGATTGACCTGTTGGCTGCAAGGCCCCATTAGCTTCCCTGGGCTTGACCTGGTGGCTGCAAGGCCCCATGTGCTTACCTGGGTTTGAACTGGTTGCTTCAAGGCCCCATTTGCTTCCCTGGGGTTGACCTGGTGGCTGCAAGGCCCCATGTGCTTCCCTGGGGTTGACCTGGTGGCTGCAAGGCCCCTTTCGCTTCGCTGCAGTTGACCTGGTGGATGCAAGGCCCCATTCCCTTGCCTGGGGTTGACCTGGTGGCTCCAAGGCCGCATTCGCTTGCCTGGGGTTGACCTGGTGGCTGCAAGGCCCCATTAGCTTCCCTGGGCTTGACCTGGTGGCTGCAAGGCCCCATGTGCTTACCTGGGGTTGAACTGGTTGCTGCAAGGCCCCATTTGCTTCCCTGGGGGTTGACCTGGTGGGTGCAAGGCCCCTTTCGCTTCCCTGGGGTTGACCTGGTAGCTGCAAGGCCCCATTCCCTTGCCTGGGTTTGACCTGGAGCCCTGACTTGCTGCCGGCCGGGGATTCATTCCCAAACAACCACTGGGATTGCGGATGCAGGACCTCCACAATCGCCAGGGGCTTAAGACTCCATCATGTGCCCCCCACACCCAGGCTTAAGCCTCCAAGGAGTGCCCCCCCACACCTCGGCCAGAACCCATTCACTTGCCTGGGGTTGACCTGGTGGATGCAGGCCCCATAGGCTTGCACAGGGTTGACCTGTTGGCTGCAAGGCCCCATTTGCTTCCCTGGGATTGACCTGGTGGCTGCAAGGCCCCATTAGCTTCCCTTGGCTTGACCTGGTGGCTGCAAGGCCCCATGTGCTTACCTGGGGTGGAACTGGTTGCTGCAAGGCCTCATTTGCTTCCCTTGTGTTGACCTGCTGGCTGCAAGGCCCCTTTCGCTTCCCTGCGGTTGACCTGGTGGCTGCAAGGCCCCATTCGCTTGCCTGGGGTTGACCTGGTGGCTGCAAGGCCCCATGTGCTTATCTGGGGTTGAACTGGTTGCTGCGAGGCCCCATTCGCTTGCCTGGGGTTGACCTGGTGGCTGCAAGGCCCCGTTCACTTGCCTGGGGTTGACCTGGTGCCCGGACTTGCTGCCGGCCCGGGCTTCATTCCCAAACAACCACTGGAATTGCGGATGCAGGACCTGCACAACCGCCAGGGGCTTCAGACTCCATCAAGTGCCCCCCACACCCAGGCTTAAGCCTCCAAGGAGTGCCCCGCCACACCTCGGCCAGAACCCATTCACTTGCCTGGGGTTGACCTGGTGGATTCAGGCCCCATAGGCTTGCACGGGGATGACCTGTTGGCTGCAAGGCCCCATTTGCTTCCCTGGGGTTGACCTGGTGTCTGCAAGGCCCCATTAGCTTCCCTGGGCTTGACCTGGTGGCTGAAAGGCCCCATGTGCTTCCCTGGGGTTGAACTGGTTGCTGCAAGGCCCCATTTGCTTCCCTGGGGTTGACCTGGTGGCTCCAAGGCCGCATTCGCTTGCCTGGGGTTGACCTGGTCGCTGCAAGGCCCCATTCGCTTGCCTGGGGTTGACCTGGTGGCTGCAAGGCTCCATTTGCTTCCCTGGGGTTGACCTGGTGGCTGCAGGGCCCCATTAGCTTCTCTGGGCTTCACCTGGTGGCTGCAAGGCCCCATGTCCTCACCTGGGGTTGAACTGGTTGCTGCAAGGCCCCATTTGCTTCCCTGGGGTTGACCTGGTGGCTGCAAGGCCCCATTCGCTTCCCTGGGGTTGACCTGGTGGCTGCAAGGCCCCATGTGCTTATGTGGGGTTGAACTGGTTGCTGCAAGGCCCCATTCGCTTCCCTGGGTTTGACCTGGTGGCTGCAAGGCCCCGTTCACTTGCCTGGGGTTGACCTGGTGCCCGGACTTGCTGCCGGCCCGGGCTTCATTCCCAAACAACCACTGGGATTGCGGATGCAGGACCTCCACAACCGCCAGGGGCTTAAGACTCCATCAAGTGCCCCCCACACCAAGGCTTAAGCCTCCAAGGAGTGCCCCGCCACACCTCGGCCAGAACCCATTCACTTGCCTGGGGTTGACCTGGTGGATGCAGGCCCCATAGGCTTGCACGGGGTTGACCTGTTGGCTGCAAGGCCCCATTTGCTTCCCTGGGCTTGACCTGGTGGCTGCAAGGCCCCATTAGCATCCCTGGGTTTGACATGGTGGCTGCAAGGCCCCATGTGCTTACCTGGGGTTGAACTGGTTGCTGCAAGGCCCCATTTGCTTCCCTTGGGTTGACCTGGTGGCTGCAAGGCCCCTTTCGTTTCCCTGGGGTTGACCTGGTAGCTGCAAGGCCCCATTCCCTTGCCTGGGGTTGACCTGGTGGCTCCAAGGCCGCATTCACTTGTCTGGGGTTGACCTGGTGGCTGCAAGGCCCCATTCGCTTGCCTGGGGTTGACCTGGTGGCTGCAAAGCCCCATGTGCTTATCTGGGGTTGAACTGGTTGCTGAAAGGCCCCATGTGCTTCCCTGGGGTTGAACTGGTGGCTGCAAGGCCCCATTTGCTTCCCTGCCGTTGACCTGGTGGCTGCAGTGCCCCATTAGCTTCCCTGGGCTTGACCTGGTGGCTGCAAGTCCCCATGTCCTTACCTGGGGTTGAACTGGTTGCTGCAAGGCCCCATTTGCTTCCCTGGGGTTGACCTGGTGGCTGCAAGGCCCCATGCCCTTGCCTGGGGTTGACCTGGTGGCTCCAAGGCCGCATTCGCTTGCCTAGGGTTGACCTGGTGGCTGCAAGGCCCCATTCGCTTGCCTGGGGTTGACCTGGTGGCTGCAAGGCGCCATGTGCTTATCTGGGGATGAACGGGTTGCTGCAAGGCCCCATTCGCTTCCCTGGGTTTGACCTGGTGGCTGCAAGGCCCCGTTCACTTGCCTGGGGTTGACCTGGTGCCCGGACTTGCTGCCGGCCGGGGCTTCATTCCCAAACAACCACTGGGATTGCGGATGCAGGACCTGCACAACCGCCAGGGGCTTAAGACTCCATCAAGTGCCCCCCAAACCCAGGCTTAAGCCTCCAAGGAGTGCCCCGCCACACCTCGGCCAGAACCCATTCACTTGCCTGGGGTTGACCTGGTGGATTCAGGCCCCATAGGCTTGCACGGGGTTGACCTGTTGGCTGCAAGGCCCCATTTGCTTCCCTGGGGTTGACCTGGTGGCTGAAAGGCCCCATTAGCTTCCCTGGGCTTGACCTGGTGGCTGAAAGGCCCCATGTGCTTCCCTGGGGTTGAACTGGTTGCTGCAAGGCCCCATTTGCTTCCCTGGGGTTGACCTGGTGGCTGCAAGGCCCCTTTCGCTTCCCTGGGGTTGACCTGGTAGCTGCAAGGCCCCATTCCGTTGCCTGGGGTTGACCTGGTGGCTCCAAGGCCGCATTCGCTTGCCTGGGGTTGACCTGGACGCTGCAAGGCCCCATTCGCTTGCCTGGGGTTGACCTGGTGGCTGCAAGGCTCCATTTGCTTCCCTGGGGTTGACCTGGTGGCTGCAGGGCCCCATTAGCTTCTCTGGGCTTCACCTGGTGGCTGCAAGGCCCCATGTCCTCACCTGGGGTTGAACTGGTTGCTGCAAGGCCCCATTTGCTTCCCTGGGGTTGACCTGGTGGCTGCAAGGCCCCATTCGCTTCCCTGGGGTTGACCTGGTGGCTGCAAGGCCCCATGTGCTTATGTGGGGTTGAACTGGTTGCTGCAAGGCCCCATTCGCTTCCCTGGGTTTGACCTGGTGGCTGCAAGGCCCCGTTCACTTGCCTGGGGTTGACCTGGTGCCCGGACTTGCTGCCGGCCCGGGCTTCATTCCCAAACAACCACTGGGATTGCGGATGCAGGACCTCCACAACCGCCAGGGGCTTAAGACTCCATCAAGTGCCCCCCACACCAAGGCTTAAGCCTCCAAGGAGTGCCCCCCCACACCTCGGCCAGAACCCATTCACTTGCCTGGGGTTGACCTGGTGGATGCAGGCCCCATAGGCTTGCACGGGGTTGACCTGTTGGCTGCAAGGCCCCATTAGCTTCCCTAGGCTTGACCTGGTGGCTGCAAGGCCCCATTAGCATCCCTGGGCTTGACATGGTGGCTGCAAGGCCCCATGTGCTTACCTGGGGTTGAACTGGTTGCTGCAAGGCCCCATTTGCTTCCCTTGGGTTGACCTGGTGGCTGCAAGGCCCCTTTCGTTTCCCTGGGGTTGACCTGGTAGCTGCAAGGCCCCATTCGCTTGCCTGGGGTTGACCTGGTGGCTCCAAGGCCGCATTCACTTGCCTGGGGTTGACCTGGTGGCTGCAAGGCCCCATTCGCTTGCCTGGGGTTGACCTGGTGGCTGCAAGGCCCCATGTGCTTATCTGGGGTTGAACTGGTTGCTGCAAGGCCCCATTCGCTTCCCTGGGTTTGACCTGGTGGCTGCAAGGCCCCGTTCACTTGCCTGGGCTTGACCTGGTGCCCGGACTTGCTGTCTGCCGGGGCTTCATTCCCAAACCACCACTGGGATTGCAGATGCAGGACCTGCACAACCACCAGGGGCTTAAGGCTCCATCAAGTGCCCCCCACACCCAGGCTTAAGCCTCCAAGGAGTGCCCCTCCACACCACGGCCAGAACCCATTCACTTGCCTGGGGTTGACCTGGTGGATGCAGGCCCCATAGGCTTGCACGGGGTTGACCTGTTGGCTGCAAGGCCCCAGTAGCTTCCCTGGGCTTGACCTGGTGGCTGCAAGGCCCCATTAGCTTCCCTGGGGTTGATCTGGTAGCTGCAAGGCCCCATGTGATTCCCTGGGGTTTAACTGGTTGCTGCAAGGCCCCTTTCGTTCCCTGGGGTTGACCTGGTAGCTGCAAGGCTCCATTCCCTTGCCTGGGGTTGACCTGGTGGCTGCAACGCCCCGTTCGCTTGCCTGGGGTTGACCTGGTGGCTGCAAGGCCCCATGTGCTTATCTGGGGTTGAACTGGTGCCTGCAAGGCCGCATGTGCTTACCTGGGGTTGAACTGGTTGCTGTAAGGCCCCATTTGCTTCCTTGGGGTTGACCTGGGGGCTGCAAGGCCCCATTTGCTTACCTGCGGTTGACCTGGTGGCTGCAGTGCCCCATTAGCTTCCCTGGGCTTGACCTGGTGGCTGCAAGGCCCCATGTCCTTACCTGGGGTTGAACTGGTTGCTGCAAGGCCCCATTTGCTTCCCTGGGGTTGACCTGGTGGCTGCAAGGCCCCTTTCGCTTCTCAGGGGTTGACCTGGTAGCTGCAAGGCCCCATTCCCTTGCCTGGGGTTGATCTGGTTTCTCCAAGGCCGCATTCGCTTGCTTGGGGTTGACCTGGTGGCTGCAAGGCCCCATTCGCTTGCCTGGGTTTGACCTGGTGGCTGCAAGGCCCCGTTCACTTGCCTGGGGTTGACATGGTGCCCGGACTTGCTGCCGGCCGGGGCTTCATTCCCAAACAACCACTGGGATTGCGGATGCAGGACCTGCACAACCGCCAGGGGCTTCAGACTCCATCAAGTGCCCCCCACACCCAGGCTTAAGCCTCCAAGGAGTGCCCCCCCACACCACGGCCAGAACCCATTCACTTGCCTGGGGTTGACCTGGTGGATGCAGGCCCCATAGGCTTGCACGGGGTTGACCTGTTGGCTGCAAGGCCCCATTTGCTTCCCTGGGCTTCACCTGGTGGCTCCAAGGCCCCATTAGCTTCCCTGGGGTTGATCTGGTGGCTGCAAGGCCCCATGTGATTCCCTGGGGTTTAACTGGTTGCTGCAAGGCCCCTTTCGTTCCCTGGGGTTGACCTGGTAGCTCCAACGCCCCATTCCCTTGCCTGGGGTTGACCTCGTGGCTGCAAGGCCGCATTCGCTTGCCTGGGGTTGACCTGGTGGCTGCAACGCCCCGTTCGCTTGCCTGGGGTTGACCTGGTGGCTGCAAGGCCCCATGTGCTTATCTGGGGTTGAACTGGTGGCTGCAAGGCCCCATGTGCTTACCTGGGGTTGAACTGGTTGCTGTAAGGCCCCATTTGCTTCCTTGGGGTTGACCTGGTGGCTGCAAGGCCCCATTTGCTTCCCTGCGGTTGACCTGGTGGCTGCAGTGCCCCATTAGCTTCCCTGGGCTTGACCTGGTGGCTGCAAGGCCCCATGTCCTTACCTGGGGTTGAACTGGTTGCTGCAAGGCCCCATTTGCTTCCCTGGGGTTGACCTGGTGGCTGCAAGGCCCCTTTCGTTTCCCTGGGGTTGACCTGGTAGCTGCAAGGCCCCATGCCCTTGCCTGGGGTTGACCTGGTGGCTTCAAGGCCGCATTCGCTTGCTTAGGGTTGACCTGGTGGCTGCAAGGCCCCATTCGCTTCCCTGGGGTTGACCTGGTGGCTGCAAGGCCCCATTCGCTTCCCTGGGGTTGACCTGGTGGCTGCAAGGCCCCATGTGCTTATCTGGGGTTGAACTGGTTGCTGCAAGGCCCCATTCGCTTCCCTGGGTTTGACCTGGTGGCTGCAAGGCCCCGTTCACTTGCCTGGGGTTGACCTGGTGCCCGGACTTGCTGCCGGCCCGGGCTTCATTCCCAAACAACCACTGGGATTGCGGATGCAGGACCTGCACAACCGCCAGGGGCTTCAGACTCCATCAAGTGCCCCCCACACCCAGGCTTAAGCCTCCAAGGAGTGCCCCCCCACACCTCGGCCAGAACCCATTCACTTGCCTGGGGTTGACCTGGTGGATGCAGGCCCCATAGGCTTGCACGGGGTTGACCTGTTGGCTGCAAGGCCCCATTTGCTTCCCTGGGCTTGACCTGGTGGCTGCAAGGCCCCATTAGCATCCCTGGGCTTGACATGGTGGCTGCAAGGCCCCATGTGCTTACCTGGGGTTGAACTGGTTGCTGCAAGGCCCCATTTGCTTCCCTTGGGTTGACCTGGTCGCTGCAAGGCCCCTTTCATTTCCCTGGGGTTGACCTGGTAGCTGCAAGGCCCCATTCCCTTGCCTGGGGTTGACCTGGTGGCTCCAAGGCCGCATTCCCTTGCCTGGGGTTGACCTGGTGGCTGCAAGGCCCCATTCGCTTGCCAGGGGTTGCCCTGGTGGCTGCAAGGCGCCATGTGCTTATCTGGGGTTGAACTGGTTGCTGCAAGGCCCCATTCACTTCCCTGGGTTTGACCTGGTGGCTGCAAGGCCCCGTTCACTTGCCTGGGCTTGACCTGGTGCCCGGACTTGCTGTCTGCCGGGGCTTCATTCCCAAACCACCACTGGGATTGCAGATGCAGGACCTGCACAACCGCCAGGGGCTTAAGGCTCCATCAAGTGCCCCCCACACCCAGGCTTAAGCCTCCAAGGAGTGCCCCTCCACACCACGGCCAGAACCCATTCACTTGCCTGGGGTTGACCTGGTGGATGCAGGCCCCATAGGCTTGCACGGGGTTGACCTGTTGGCTGCAAGGCCCCATTAGCTTCCCTGGGGTTGATCTGGTAGCTGCAAGGCCCCATGTGATTCCCTGGGGTTTAACTGGTTGCTGCAAGGCCCCTTTCGTTCCCTGGGGTTGACCTGGTAGCTGCAAGGCCCCATTCCCTTGCCTGGGGTTGACCTGGTGGCTGCAAGGCCGCATTCGCTTGCCTGGGGTTGACCTGGTGGCTGCAAGGCCCCATGTGCTTATCTGGGGTTGAACTGGTGCCTGCAAGGCCGCATGTGCTTACCTGGGGTTGAACTGGTTGCTGTAAGGCCCCATTTGCTTCCTTGGGGTTGACCTGGGGGCTGCAAGGCCCCATTTGCTTACCTGCGGTTGACCTGGTGGCTGCAGTGCCCCATTAGCTTCCCTGGGCTTGACCTGGTGGCTGCAAGGCCCCATGTCCTTACCTGGGGTTGAACTGGTTGCTGCAAGGCCCCATTTGCTTCCCTGGGGTTGACCTGGTGGCTGCAAGGCCCCTTTCGCTTCTCAGGGGTTGACCTGGTAGCTGCAAGGCCCCATTCCCTTGCCTGGGGTTGATCTGGTGGCTCCAAGGCCGCATTCGCTTGCTTGGGGTTGACCTGGTGGCTGCAAGGCCCCATTCGCTTGCCTGGGGTTGACCTGGTGGCTGCAACGCCCCATTCGCTTGCCTGGGGTTGACCTGGTGGCTGCAAGGCCCCATGTGCTTATCAGGGGTTGAACTGGTGGCTGCAAGGCCGCATGTGCTTACCTGGGGTTGAACTGGTTGCTGTAAGGCCCCCTTTGCTTCCTTGGGGTTGACCTGGTGGCTGCAAGGCCCCATTTGCTTACCTGCGGTTGACCTGGTGGCTGCAGTGCCCCATTAGCTTCCCTGGGCTTGACCTGGTGGCTGCAAGGCCCCATGTCCTTACCTGGGGTTGAACTGATTGCTGCAAGGCCGCATTCGCTTGCTTGGGGTTGACCTGGTGGCTGCAGTGCCCCATTAGCTTCCCTGGGCTTGACCTGGTGGCTGCAAGGCCCCATGTCCTTACCTGGGGTTGAACTGATTGCTGCAAGGCCGCATTCGCTTGCTTGGGGTTGACCTGGTGGCTGCAGTGCCCCATTAGCTTCCCTGGGCTTGACCTGGTGGCTGCAAGGCCCCATTAGCTTCCCTGGGCTTGACCTGGTGGCTGCAAGGCCCCATGTGCTTACCTGGGCTTGAACTGGTTGCTGCAAGGCCCCATTTGCTTCCCTGGGGTTGACCTGGGGGCTGCAAGGCCCCTTTCGCTTCCCTGGGCTTGACGTGGTAGCTGCAAGGCCCTATTCCCTTGCCTGGGGTTGACCTGGTGGCTACAAGGCCCCCTTCGCTTCCCTGCGGTTGACCTGGTGGCTGCAAGGCCCCATTCGCTTGCCTAGGGTTGACCTGGTGGCTGCAAGGCCCCATGTGCTTATCTGGGGTTGAACTGGTTGCTGCATGGCCCCATTCGCTTCCCTGGGTTTGACCTGGTGGCTGCAAGGCCCCGTTCACTTGCCTGGGGTTGACCTGGTGCCCGGACTTGCTGCCGGCCGGGGCTTCATTCCCAAACAACCAGTGGGATTGCGGTTCAGGACCTGCACAACCGCCAGGGGCTTAAGACTCCATCAAGTGCCCCCCACACCCAGGCTTAAGCCTCCAAGGAGTGCCCCCCCACACCTCGGCCAGAACGCATTCACTTGCCTGGGGTTGACCTGGTGGATGCAGGCCCCATAGGCTTGCACGGGGTTGACCTGTTGGCTGCAAGGCCACATTAGCTTCCGTGGGCTTGACCTGGTGGCTGCAAGGCCCCATGTGCTTACCTGGGGTTGAACTGGTTGCTTCAAGGCCCCATTTCCTTCCCTGGGGTTGACCTGGTGGCTGCACGGCCCCATGTGCTTCCCTGGGGTTCACCTGGTGGCTGCAAGGCCCCGTTCCCTTGCCTGGGGTTGACCTGGTGCCCGGACTTGTGGCGGCCGGGGCTTCATTCCCAAACAACCACTGGGATTGCGGATGCAGGACCTGCACAACCGCCAGGGGCTTCAGACTCCATCAAGTGCCCCCCACACCCAGGCTTAAGACTCCAAGGAGTGCCCCGCCACACCTCGGCCAGAACGCATTCACTTGCCTGGGGTTGACCTGGTGGATGCAGGCCCCATAGGTTTGCACGGGGTTGACCTGTTGGCTGCAAGGCCCCATTAGCTTCCCTGGGCTTGACCTGGTGGCTGCAAGGCCCCATGTGCTTACCTGGGTTTGAACTGGTTACTTCAAGGCCCCATTTGCTTCCCTGGGGTTGACCTGGTGGCTGCAAGGCCCCATGTGCTTCCCTGGGGTTGACCTGGTGGCTGCAAGGCCCCTTTCGCTTCGCTGCAGTTGACCTGGTGGATGCAAGGCCCCATTCCCTTGCCTGGGGTTGACCTGGTGGCTCCAAGGCCGCATTCCCTTGCCTGGGGTTGACCTGGTGGCTGCAAGGCCCCATTCGCTTGCCAGGGGTTGCCCTGGTGGCTGCAAGGCGCCATGTGCTTATCTGGGGTTGAACTGGTTGCTGCAAGGCCCCATTCACTTCCCTGGGTTTGACCTGGTGGCTGCAAGGCCCCGTTCACTTGCCTGGGCTTGACCTGGTGCCCGGACTTGCTGTCTGCCGGGGCTTCATTCCCAAACCACCACTGGGATTGCAGATGCAGGACCTGCACAACCGCCAGGGGCTAAAGGCTCCATCAAGTGCCCCCCACACCCAGGCTTAAGCCTCCAAGGAGTGCCCCTCCACACCACGGCCAGAACCCATTCACTTGCCTGGGGTTGACCTGGTGGATGCAGGCCCCATAGGCTTGCACGGGGTTGACCTGTTGGCTGCAAGGCCCCATTAGCTTCCCTGGGGTTGATCTGGTAGCTGCAAGGCCCCATGTGATTCCCTGGGGTTTAACTGGTTGCTGCAAGGCCCCTTTCGTTCCCTGGGGTTGACCTGGTAGCTGCAAGGCCCCATTCCCTTGCCTGGGGTTGACCTGGTGGCTGCAAGGCCGCATTCGCTTGCCTGGGGTTGACCTGGTGGCTGCAAGGCCCCATGTGCTTATCTGGGGTTGAACTGGTGCCTGCAAGGCCGCATGTGCTTACCTGGGGTTGAACTGGTTGCTGTAAGGCCCCATTTGCTTCCTTGGGGTTGACCTGGGGGCTGCAAGGCCCCATTTGCTTACCTGCGGTTGACCTGGTGGCTGCAGTGCCCCATTAGCTTCCCTGGGCTTGACCTGGTGGCTGCAAGGCCCCATGTCCTTACCTGGGGTTGAACTGGTTGCTGCAAGGCCCCATTTGCTTCCCTGGGGTTGACCTGGTGGCTGCAAGGCCCCTTTCGCTTCTCAGGGGTTGACCTGGTAGCTGCAAGGCCCCATTCCCTTGCCTGGGGTTGATCTGGTGGCTCCAAGGCCGCATTCGCTTGCTTGGGGTTGACCTGGTGGCTGCAAGGCCCCATTCGCTTGCCTGGGGTTGACCTGGTGGCTGCAACGCCCCATTCGCTTGCCTGGGGTTGACCTGGTGGCTGCAAGGCCCCATGTGCTTATCAGGGGTTGAACTGGTGGCTGCAAGGCCGCATGTGCTTACCTGGGGTTGAACTGGTTGCTGTAAGGCCCCCTTTGCTTCCTTGGGGTTGACCTGGTGGCTGCAAGGCCCCATTTGCTTACCTGCGGTTGACCTGGTGGCTGCAGTGCCCCATTAGCTTCCCTGGGCTTGACCTGGTGGCTGCAAGGCCCCATGTCCTTACCTGGGGTTGAACTGATTGCTGCAAGGCCGCATTCGCTTGCTTGGGGTTGACCTGGTGGCTGCAGTGCCCCATTAGCTTCCCTGGGCTTGACCTGGTGGCTGCAAGGCCCCATGTCCTTACCTGGGGTTGAACTGATTGCTGCAAGGCCGCATTCGCTTGCTTGGGGTTGACCTGGTGGCTGCAGTGCCCCATTAGCTTCCCTGGGCTTGACCTGGTGGCTGCAAGGCCCCATTAGCTTCCCTGGGCTTGACCTGGTGGCTGCAAGGCCCCATGTGCTTACCTGGGCTTGAACTGGTTGCTGCAAGGCCCCATTTGCTTCCCTGGGGTTGACCTGGGGGCTGCAAGGCCCCTTTCGCTTCCCTGGGCTTGACGTGGTAGCTGCAAGGCCCTATTCCCTTGCCTGGGGTTGACCTGGTGGCTACAAGGCCCCCTTCGCTTCCCTGCGGTTGACCTGGTGGCTGCAAGGCCCCATTCGCTTGCCTAGGGTTGACCTGGTGGCTGCAAGGCCCCATGTGCTTATCTGGGGTTGAACTGGTTGCTGCATGGCCCCATTCGCTTCCCTGGGTTTGACCTGGTGGCTGCAAGGCCCCGTTCACTTGCCTGGGGTTGACCTGGTGCCCGGACTTGCTGCCGGCCGGGGCTTCATTCCCAAACAACCAGTGGGATTGCGGTTCAGGACCTGCACAACCGCCAGGGGCTTAAGACTCCATCAAGTGCCCCCCACACCCAGGCTTAAGCCTCCAAGGAGTGCCCCCCCACACCTCGGCCAGAACGCATTCACTTGCCTGGGGTTGACCTGGTGGATGCAGGCCCCATAGGCTTGCACGGGGTTGACCTGTTGGCTGCAAGGCCACATTAGCTTCCGTGGGCTTGACCTGGTGGCTGCAAGGCCCCATGTGCTTACCTGGGGTTGAACTGGTTGCTTCAAGGCCCCATTTCCTTCCCTGGGGTTGACCTGGTGGCTGCACGGCCCCATGTGCTTCCCTGGGGTTCACCTGGTGGCTGCAAGGCCCCGTTCCCTTGCCTGGGGTTGACCTGGTGCCCGGACTTGTGGCGGCCGGGGCTTCATTCCCAAACAACCACTGGGATTGCGGATGCAGGACCTGCACAACCGCCAGGGGCTTCAGACTCCATCAAGTGCCCCCCACACCCAGG
This sequence comes from Crocodylus siamensis, assembly GCF_052110815.1. NCBI lineage: Eukaryota > Metazoa > Chordata > Crocodylia > Crocodylidae > Crocodylus > Crocodylus siamensis. Next base: position 18,500 of record NW_028324638.1, read on the forward strand.
CTTAAGACTCCAAGGAGTGCCCCGCCACACCTCGGCCAGAACGCATTCACTTGCCTGGGGTTGACCTGGTGGATGCAGGCCCCATAGGTTTGCACGGGGTTGACCTGTTGGCTGCAAGGCCCCATTAGCTTCCCTGGGCTTGACCTGGTGGCTGCAAGGCCCCATGTGCTTACCTGGGTTTGAACTGGTTACTTCAAGGCCCCATTTGCTTCCCTGGGGTTGACCTGGTGGCTGCAAGGCCCCATGTGCTTCCCTGGGGTTGACCTGGTGGCTGCAAGGCCCCTTTCGCTTCGCTGCAGTTGACCTGGTGGATGCAAGGCCCCATTCCCTTGCCTGGGGTTGACCTGGTGGCTCCAAGGCCGCATTCGCTTGCCTGGGGTTGACCTGGTGGCTGCAAGGCCCCATTAGCTTCCCTGGGCTTGACCTGGTGGCTGCAAGGCCCCATGTGCTTACCTGGGGTTGAACTGGTTGCTGCAAGGCCCCATTTGCTTCCCTGGGGGTTGACCTGGTGGCTGCAAGGCCCCTTTCGCTTCCCTGGGGTTGACCTGGTAGCTGCAAGGCCCCATTCCCTTGCCTGGGGTTGACCTGGAGCCCTGACTTGCTGCCGGCCGGGGATTCATTCCCAAACAACCACTGGGATTGCGGATGCAGGACCTCCACAATCGCCAGGGGCTTAAGATTCCATCATGTGCACCCCACACCCAGGCTAAAGCCCCCAAGGAGTGCCCCCCCACACCTCGGCCAGAACCCATTCACTTGCCTGGGGTTGACCTGGTGGATGCAGGCCCCATAGGCTTGCACAGGGTTGACCTGTTGGCTGCAAGGCCCCATTTGCTTCCCTGGGCTTGACCTGGTGGCTGCAAGGCCCCATTAGCTTCCCTTGGCTTGACCTGGTGGCTGCAAGGCCCCATGTGCTTACCTGGGGTGGAACTGGTTGCTGCAAGGCCTCATTTGCTTCCCTTGGGTTGACCTGGTGGCTGCAAGGCCCCATTCCCTTGCCTGGGGTTGACCTGGTGGCTGCAAGGCCCCATGTGCTTATCTGGGGTTGAACTGGTTGCTGCGAGGCCCCATTCGCTTGCCTGGGGTTGACCTGGTGGCTGCAAGGCCCCGTTCACTTGCCTGGGCTTGACCTGGTGCCCGGACTTGCTGCCGGCCGGGGCTTCATTCCCAAACAACCACTGGGATTGCGGATGCAGGACCTGCACAACCGCCAGGGGCTTCAGACTGCATGAAGTGCCCCCCACACCCAGGCTTAAGCCTCCAAGGAGTGCCCCCCCACACCTCGGCCAGAACCCATTCACTTGCCTGGGGTTGACCTGGTGGATGCAGGCCCCATAGGCTTGCACGGGGTTGACCTGTTGGCTGCACGGCCCCATTAGCTTCCCTGGGCTTGACCTCGTGGCTGCAAGGCCCCATTAGCTTCCCTGGGGTTGATCTGGTGAATGCAAGGCCCCATGTGATTCCCTGGGGTTTAACTGGTTGCTGCAAGGCCCCTTTCGTTCCCTGGGGTTGACCTGGTAGCTGCAAGGCCCCATTCCCTTGCCTGGGGTTGACCTGGTGGCTGCAAGGCCGCATTTGCTTGCCTGGGGTTGACCTGGTGGCTGCAACGCCCCGTTCGCTTGCCTGGGGTTGACCTGGTGGCTGCAAGGCCCCATGTGCTTATCTGGGGTTGAACTGGTGGCTGCAAGGCCGCATGTGCTTACCTGGGGTTGAACTGGTTGCTGTAAGGCCCCATGTGCTTATCTGGGGTTGACCTGGTGGCTGCAAGGCCCCATTTGCTTACCTGCGGTTGACCTGGTGGCTGCAGTGCCCCATTAGCTTCCCTGGGCTTGACCTGGTGGCTGCAAGGCCCCATGTTCTTACCTGGGGTTGAACTGATTGCTGCAAGGCCCCATTTGCTTGGCTGGGTTTGACCTGGTGGCTGCAAGGCCCCTTTCGCTTCCCTGGGGTTGACCTGGTAGCTGCAAGGCCCCATTCCCTTGCCTGGGGCTGACCTGGTGGCTCCAAGGCCGCATTCGCTTGCTTGGGGTTGACTTGGTGGCTGCAAGGCCCCATTCGCTTGCCTGGGTTTGACCTGGTGGTTGCAAGGCCCTGTTCACTTGCCTGGGGTTGACCTGGTGCCCGGACTTGCTGCCGGCCGGGGCTTCATTCCCAAACAACCACTGGGATTGCGGATGCAGGACCTGCACAACCGCCAGGGGCTTCAGACTCCATCAAGTGCCCCGCACACCCAGGCTTAAGCCTCCAAGGAGTCCCCCCCCACACCTCGGCCAGAGCCCATTCACTTGCCTGTGTTGGACCTGGTGGATGCAGGCCCCATAGGCTTGCACGGGGTTGACCTGTTGGCTGCAAGGCCCCATTTGCTTCCCTGGGCTTGACCTGGTGGCTGCAAGGCCCCATTACCTTCCCTGGGCTTGACCTGGTGGCTGCAAGGCCCCATGTGCTTACCTGGGGTTGAACTGGTTGCTGCAAGGCCCCATTTGCTTCCCTGCGGTTGACCTGGTGGCTGCAAGGCCCCTTTCGCTTCCCTGGGGTTGCCCTGGTAGCTGCAAGGCCCTATTCCCTTGCCTGGGGTTGACCTGGTGGCTACAAGGCCCCCTTCGCTTCCCTGCGGTTGACCTGGTGGCTGCAAGGCCCCATTCGCTTGCCTGGGGTCGACCTGGTGGCTGCAAGGCCGCATGTGCTTATCTGGGGTTGACCTGGTAGCTGCAAGGCCCCATTTCCTTGCCTGGGGTTGACCTGGTGGCTCCAAGGCCGCATTCGCTTGCTTGGGGTTGACCTGGTGGCTGCAAGGCCCCATGTGCTTCCCTGGGGTTGACCTGGTGGCTGCAAGGCCCCTTTCGCTTCGCTGCAGTTGACCTGGTGGATGCAAGGCCCCATTCCCTTGCCTGGGGTTGACCTGGTGGCTCCAAGGCCGCATTCGCTTGCCTGGGGTTGACCTGGTGGCTGCAAGGCCCCATTAGCTTCCCTGGGCTTGACCTGGTGGCTGCAAGGCCCCATGTGCTTACCTGGGGTTGAACTGGTTGCTGCAAGGCCCCATTTGCTTCCCTGGGGGTTGACCTGGTGGCTGCAAGGCCCCTTTCGCTTCCCTGGGGTTGACCTGGTAGCTGCAAGGCCCCATTCCCTTGCCTGGGGTTGACCTGGAGCCCAGACTTGCTGCCGGCCGGGGATTCATTCCCAAACAACCACTGGGATTGCGGATGCAGGACCTCCACAATCGCCAGGGGCTTAAGACTCCATCATGTGCCCCCCACACCCAGGCTTAAGCCTCCAAGGAGTGCCCCCCCACACCTCGGCCAGAACCCATTCACTTGCCTGGGGTTGACCTGGTGGATGCAGGCCCCATAGGCTTGCACAGGGTTGACCTGTTGCTGCAAGGCCCCATTTGCTTCCCTGGGCTTGACCTGGTGGCTGCAAGGCCCCATTAGCTTCCCTTGGCTTGACCTGGTGGCTGCAAGGCCCCTTGTGCTTACCTGGGGTGGAACTGGTTGCTGCAAGGCCTCATTTGCTTCCCTTGGGTTGACCTGCTGGCTGCAAGGCCCCTTTCGCTTCCCTGCGGTTGACCTGGTGGCTGCAAGGCCCCATTCGCTTGCCTGGGGTTGACCTGGTTGCTGCAAGGCCCCATGTGCTTATCTGGGGTTGAACTGGTTGCTGCGAGGCCCCATTCGCTTGCCTGGGGTTGACCTGGTGGCTGCAAGGCCCCGTTCACTTGCCTGGGCTTGACCTGGTGCCCGGACTTGCTGCCGGCCGGGGCTTCATTCCCAAACAACCACTGGCATTGCGGATGCAGGACCTGCACAACCGCCAGGGGCTTCAGACTGCATGAAGTGCCCCCCACACCCAGGCTTAAGCCTCCAAGGAGTGCCCCCCCACACCTCGGCCAGAACCCATTCACTTGCCTGGGGTTGACCTGGTGGATGCAGGGCCCATAGGCTTGCACGGGGTTGACCTGTTGGCTGCACGGCCCCATTAGCTTCCCTGGGGTTGATCTGGTGACTGCAAGGCCCCATGTGATTCCCTGGGGTTTAACTGGTTGCTGCAAGGCCCCTTTCGTTCCCTGGGGTTGACCTGGTAGCTGCAAGGCCCCATTCCCTTGCCTGGGGTTGACCTGGTGGCTGCAAGGACGCATTCGCTTGCCTGGGGTTGACCTGGTGGCTGCAACGCCCCGTTCGCTTGCCTGGGGTTGACCTGGTGGCTGCAAGGCCCCATGTGCTTATCTGGAGTTGAACTGGTGGCTGCAAGGCCGCATGTGCTTACCTGGGGTTGAACTGGTTGCTGTAAGGCCCCATTTGCTTCCTTGGGGTTGACCTGGTGGCTGCAAGGCCCCATTTGCTTACCTGCGGTTGACCTGGTGGCTGCAGTGCCCCATTAGCTTCCCTGGGCTTGACCTGGTGGCTGCAAGGCCCCATGTTCTTACCTGGGGTTGAACTGATTGCTGCAAGGCCCCATTTGCTTCCCTGGGTTTGACCTGGTGGCTGCAAGGCCCCTTTCGCTTCCCTGGGGTTGACCTGGTAGCTGCAAGGCCCCATTCCCTTGCCTGGGGCTGACCTGGTGGCTCCAAGGCCGCATTCGCTTGCTTGGGGTTGACCTGGTGGCTGCAAGGCCCCATTCGCTTGCCTGGGTTTGACCTGGTGGTTGCAAGGCCCTGTTCACTTGCCTGGGGTTGACCTGGTGCCCGGACTTGCTGCCGGCCGGGGCTTCATTCCCAAACAACCACTGGGATTGCGGATGCAGGACCTGCACAACCGCCAGGGGCTTAAGCCTCCATCAAGTGCCCCGCACACCCAGGCTTAAGCCTCCAAGGAGTGCCCCCCCACACCTCGGCCAGAGCCCATTCACTTGCCTGTGGTGGACCTGGTGGATGCAGGCCCCATAGGCTTGCACGGGGTTGACCTGTTGGCTGCAAGGCCCCATTTGCTTCCCTGGGCTTGACCTGGTGGCTGCAAGGCCCCATGTGCTTACCTGGGGTTGAACTGGTTGCTGCAAGGCCCCTTTCGTTCCCTGGGGTTGACCTGGTAGCTGCAAGGCCCCATTCCCTTGCCTGGGGTTGACCTGGTGGCTGCAAGGCCGCATTTGCTTGCCTGGGGTTGACCTGGTGGCTGCAACGCCCCGTTCGCTTGCCTGGGGTTGACCTGGTGGCTGCCAGGCCCCATTAGCTTCCCTTGGCTTGACCTGGTGGCTGCCAGGCCCCATGTGCTTATCTGGGGTTGAACTGGTGGCTGCAAGGCCGCATGTGCTTACCTGGGGTTGAACTGGTTGCTGTAAGGCCCCATTTGCTTCCTTGGGGTTGACCTGGTGGCTGCAAGGCCCCATTTGCTTACCTGCGGTTGACCTGGTGGCTGCAGTGCCCCTTTCGCTTCCCTGGGGTTGACCTTGTACCTGCAAGGCCCCATTCCCTTGCCTGGGGCTGACCTGGAGGCTCCAAGGCCGCATTCGCTTGCTTGGGGTTGACCTGGTTCCTGCAAGGCCCCATTCGCTTGCCTGGGTTTGACCTGGTGGCTGCAAGGCCCTGTTCACTTGCCTGGGGTTGACCTGGTGCCCGGACTTGCTGCCGGCCGGGGCTTCATTCCCAAACAACCACTGGGATTGCGGATGCAGGACCTGCACAACCGCCAGGGGCTTCAAACTCCATCAAGTGCCCCGCACACCCAGGCTTAAGCCTCCAAGGAGTGCCCCCCCACACCTCGGCCAGAGCCCATTCACTTGCCTGTGGTCGACCTGGTGGATGCAGGCCCCATAGGCTTGCACGTGGTTGACCTGTTGGCTGGAAGGCCCCATTTGCTTCCCTGGGCTTGACCTGGTGGCTGCAAGGCCCCATTAGCTTCCCTGGGCTTGACCTGGTGGCTGCAAGGCCCCATGTGCTTACCTGGGGTTGAAGTGGTTGCTGCAAGGCCCCATTTGCTTCCCTGCGGTTGACCTGGTGGCTGCAAGGCCCCTTCCGCTTCCCTGGGGTTGACCTGGTAGCTGCAAGGCCCTATTCCCTTGCCTGGGGTTGACCTGGTGGCTACAAGGCCCCCTTCGCTTCCCTGCGGTTGACCTGGTGGCTGCAAGGCCCCATTCGCTTGCCTGGGGTCGACCTGGTGGCTGCAAGGCCCCATGTGCTTATCTGGGGTTGACCTGGTAGCTGCAAGGCCCCATTTCCTTGCCTGGGGTTGACCTGGTGGCTCCAAGGCCGCATTCGCTTGCTTGGGGTTGACCTGGTGGCTGCAAGGCCCCGTTCACTTGCCTGGGGTTGACCTGGTGCCCGGACTTGCTGCCGGCCGGGGCTTCATTCCCAAACTACCACTGGGATTGCGGATGCAGGACCTGCACAACCGCCAGGGGCTTCAGACTCCATCAAGTGCCCCGCACACCCAGGCTTAAGCCTCCAAGGAGTGCCCCGCCACACCTCGGCCAGAGCCCATTCACTTGCCTGTGGTCGACCTGGTGGATGCAGGCCCCATAGGCTTGCACGGGGTTGACCTGTTGGCTGCAAGGCCCCATTTGCTTCCCTGGGCTTGACCTGGTGGCTGCAAGGCCCCATTAGCTTCCCTGGGCTTGACCTGGTGGCTGCAAGGCCCCATGTGCTTACCTGGGGTTGAACTGGTTGCTGCAAGGCCCCATTTGCTTCCCTGCGGTTGACCTGGTGGCTGCAAGGCCCCTTTCGCTTCCCTGGGGTTGACGTGGTAGCTGCAAGGCCCTATTCCCTTGCCTGGGGTTGACCTGGTGGCTACAAGGCCCCCTTCGCTTCCCTGCGGTTGACCTGGTGGCTGCAAGGCCCCATTCGCTTGCCTGGGGTTGACCTGGTGGCTGCAAGGCCCCATGTGCTTATCTGGGGTTGAACTGGTTGCTGCAAGGCCCCATTCGCTTCCCTGGGTTTGACCTGGTGGCTGCAAGGCCCCGTTCACTTGCCTGGGGTTGACCTTGTGCCCGGACTTGCTGCCGGCCGGGGCTTCATTCCCAAACAACCAGTGGGATTGCGGATGCAGGACCTGCACAACCGCCAGGGGCTTCAGACTCCATCAAGTGCCCCCCACACCCAGGCTTAAGCCTCCAAGGAGTGCCCCGCCACACCTCGGCCAGAACGCATTCACTTGCCTGGGGTTGACCTGGTGGATGCAGGCCCCATAGGTTTGCACGGGGTTGACCTGTTGGCTGCAAGGCCCCATTAGCTTCCCTGGGCTTGACCTGGTGGCTGCAAGGCCCCATGTGCTTACCTGGGTTTGAACTGGTTGCTTCAAGGCCCCATTTGCTTCCCTGGGGTTGACCTCGTGGCTGCAAGGCCCCATGTGCTTCCCTGGGGTTGACCTGGTGGCTGCAAGGCCCCTTTCGCTTCGCTACAGTTGACCTGGTGGATGGAAGGCCCCATTCCCTTGCCTGGGGTTGACCTGGTGGCTCCAAGGCCGCATTCGCTTGCCTGGGGTTGACCTGGTGGCTGCAAGGCCCCATTAGCTTCCCTGGGCTTGACCTGGTGGCTGCAAGGCCCCATGTGCTTACCTGGGGTTGAACTGGTTGCTGCAAGGCCCCATTTGCTTCCCTGGGGTTGACCTGGTGGCTGCAAGGCCCCTTTCGCTTCCCTGGGGTTGACCTGATAGCTGCAAGGCCCCATTCCCTTGCCTGGGGTTGACCTGGAGCCCTGACTTGCTGCCGGCCGGGGATTCATTCCCAAACAACCACTGGGATTGCGGATGGAGGACCTCCACAATCGCCAGGGGCTTAAGACTCCATCATGTGCCCCCCACACCCAGGCTTAAGCCTCCAAGGAGTGCCCCCCCACACCTCGGCCAGAACGCATTCACTTGCCTGGGGTTGACCTGGTGGATGCAGGCCCCATAGGCTTGCACGGGGTTGACCTGTTGGCTGCAAGGCCCCATTTGCTTCCCTGGGCTTGACCTGGTGGCTGCAAGGCCCCATTAGCTTCCCTTGGCTTGACCTGGTGGCTGCAAGGCCCCATGTGCTTACCTGGGGTGGAACTGGTTGCTGCAAGGCCTCATTTGCTTCCCTTGGGTTGACCTGCTGGCTGCAAGGCCCCTTTCGCTTCCCTGCGGTTGACCTGGTGGCTGCAAGGCCCCATTCCCTTTCCTGGGGTTGACCTGGTGGCTGCAAGGCCCCATGTGCTTATCTGGGGTTGAACTGGTTGTTGCGAGGCCCCATTCGCCTGCCTGGGGTTGACCTGGTGGCTGCAAGGCTCCGTTCACTTGCCTGGGGTTGACCTGGTGCCCGGACTTGCTGCCGGCCGGGGCTTCATTCCCAAACAACCACTGGGATTGCGGATGCAGGACCTGCACAACCGCCAGGGGCTTCAGACTGCATGAAGTGCCCCCCACACCCAGGCTTAAGCCTCCAAGGAAGTGCCCCCCCACACCTCGGCCAGGACCCATTCACTTGCCTGGGGTTGACCTGGTGGATGCAGGCCCCATAGGCTTGCACGGGGTTGACCTGGTGGCTGCAGTGCCCCATTAGCTTCCCTGGGCTTGACCTGGTGGCTCAAAGGCCCCATGTCCTTACCTGGGGTTGAACTGGTTGCTGCAAGGCCCCATTTGCTTCCCTGGGGTTGACCTGGTGGCTGCAAGGCCCCTTTCGCTTCCCTGGGGTTGACCTGGTAGCTGCAAGGCCCCATGCCCTTGCCTGGGGTTGACCTGGTGGCTCCAAGGCCGCATTCGCTTGCCTGGGGTTGACCTGGTGGCTGCAAGGCCCCATTCGCTTGCCTGGGGTTGACCTGGTGGCTTTAAGGCCCCATGTGCTTATCTGGGGATGAACGGGTTGCTGCAAGGCCCCATTCGCTTCCCTGGGTTTGACCTGGTGGCTGCAAGGCCCCGTTCACTTCCCTGGGGTTGACCTGCTGCCCGGATTTGCTGCCGGCCGGGGCTTCATTCCCAAACAACCACTGGGATTGCGGATGCAGGACCTGCACAACCGCCAGGGGCTTAAGACTCCATCAAGTGCCCCCCAAACCCAGGCTTAAGCCTCCAAGGAGTGCCCCGCCACACCTCGGCCAGAACCCATTCACTTGCCTGGGGTTGACCTGGTGGATGCAGGCCCCATAGGCTTGCACGGAGTTGACCTGTTGGCTGCAAGGCCCCATTCGCTTGCCTAGGGTTGACCTGGTGGCTGCAAGGCCCCATTCGCTTCCCTGGGCTTGACCTGGTGGCTGCAAGGCCCCATTAGCTTCCCTGGGCTTGACCTGGTGGCTGCAAGGCCCCATGTGCTTACCTGGGGTTGAACTGGTTGCTGCAAGGCCCCATTACCTTGCCTGGGGTTGACCTGGTGGCTGCAAGGCCCCTTTCGCTTCCCTGGGGTTGACCTGGTAGCTGCAAGGCCCTATTCCCTTGCCTGGGGTTGACCAGGTGGCTGCAGGGCCCCATTAGCTTCCCTGGGCTTGACCTGGTGGCTGCAAGGCCCCATGTCCTTACCTGGGGTTGAACTGGTTGCTGCAAGGCCCCATTTGCTTCCCTGGGGTTGACCTGGTGGCTGCAAGGCCCCTTTCGCTTCCCTGGGGTTGACCTGGTAGCTGCAAGGCCCCATGCCCTTGCCTGGGGTTGACCGTGGTGGCTCCAAGGCCGCATTCGCTTGCCTGGGGTTGACATGGTGGATGCAGGCCCCATTCGCTTGCCTGGGGTTGACCTGGTGGCTGCAAGGCCCCATGTGCTTATCTGGGGTTGAACTGGTTGCTGTAAGGCCCCATTCGCTTCCCTGGGTTTGACCTGGTGGCTGCAAGGCCCCGTTCACTTGCCTGGGGTTGACCTGGTGCCCAGACTTGCTGCCGGCCGGGGCTTCATTCCCAAACAACCACTGGGATTGCGGATGCAGGACCTGGACAACCGCCAGGGGCTTAAGCCTCCATCACGTGCCCCCCACACCCAGGCTTAAGCCTCCAAGGAGTGCCCCCCCACACCTCGGCCAGAACCCATTCACTTGCCTGGGGTTGACCTGGTGGATGCAGGCCCCATAGGCTTGCACGGGGTTGACCTGTTGGCTGCAAGGCCCCATTTGCTTTCCTGGGCTTGACCTGGTGGCTGCAAGGCCCCATTAGCTTCCCTGGGCTTGACCTGGTGGCTGCAAGGCCCCATGTGCTTATCTGCGGTTGACCTGGTGGCTGCAAGGCCCCATGTGCTTACCTGGGGTTGAACTGGTTGCTGCAAGGCCCCATTTGCTTCCCTGGGGTTGACCTGGTGGCTGCAAGGCCCCTTTCGCTTCCCTGGGGTTGACCTGGTAGCTGCAAGGCCCCATTCCCTTGCCTGGGGTTGACCTGGTGGCTCCAAGGCCGCATTCGCTTGCCTGGGTATGACCTGGTGGCTGCAAGGCCCCATTCGCTTGCCTGGGGTGACCTGGTGGCTGCAAGGCCCCATGTGCTTATCTGGGGTTGACCTGGTGGCTGCAAGGCCCCATGTGCTTACGTGGGGTTGAACTGGTTGCTGCAAGGCCCCATATGCTTCCCTGGGGTTGACCTGGTGGCTGCAAGGCCCCTTGCGCTTCCCTGCGGTTGACCTCGTAGCTGCAAGGCCCCATTCCCTTGTCTGGGTTTGACCTGGTGGCTCCAAGGCCCCATTTGCTTGCCTGGGGTTGACCTGGTGGCTGCAAGGTCCCATGTGCTTACTTGGGGTTGAACTGGTAGCTGCAAGGCCCCATTCCCTTTGCCTGGGGTTGACCTGGTGGCTGCAAGGCCGCATTCGCTTGCCTGGGGTTGACCTGGTGGCTGCAGGCCCCATTCGCTTCCCTGGGTTTGACCTGGTGGCTGCAAGGCCCCGTTCACTTGCCTGGGCTTGACCTGGTGCCCGGACTTGCTGTCTGCCGGGGCTTCATTCCCAAACCACCACTGGGATTGCAGATGCAGGACCTGCACAACCGCCAGGGGCTTAAGACTCCATCAAGTGCCCCCCACACCCAGGCTTAAGCCTCCAAGGAGTGCCCCTCCACACCACGGCCAGAACCCATTCACTTGCCTGGGGTTGACCTGGTGGATGCAGGCCCCATAGGCTTCCACGGGGTTGACCTGTTGGCTGCAAGACCCCATTAGCTTCCCTGGGCTTGACCTGGTGGCTGCAAGGCCCCATTAGCTTCCCTGGGGTTGATCTGGTAGCTGCAAGGCCCCATGTGATTCCCTGGGGTTTAACTGGTTGCTGCAAGGCCCCTTTCGTTCCCTGGGGTTGACCTGGTAGCTGCAAGGCCCCATTCCCTTGCCTGGGGTTGACCTGGTGGCTCCAAGGCCGCATTCGCTTGCCTGGGGTTAACCTGGTGGCTGCAAGGCCCCATGTGCTTATCTGGGGTTGAACTGGTGGCTGCAAGGCCCCATGTGCTTACCTGGGGTGGAACTGGTTGCTGTAAGGCCCCATTTGCTTGCTTGGGGTTGACCTGGTGGCTGAAAGGCCCCATTTGCTTACCTGCGGTTGACCTGGTGGCTGCAGTGCCCCATTAGCTTCCCTGGGCTTGACCTGGTGGCTGCAAGGCCCCATGTCCTTACCTGGGGTTGAACTGATTGCTGCAAGGCCCCATTTGCTTCCCTGGGGTTGACCTGGTGGCTGCAAGGCCCCTTTCGCTTCCCTGGGGTTGACCTGGTAGCTGCAAGGCCACATTCCCTTGCCTGGGGTTGACCTGGTGGCTCCAAGGCCGCATTCGCTTGCTTGGGATTGACCTGGTGGCTGCAAGGCCCCATTCGCTTGCCTGGGTTTGACCTGGTGGCTGCAAGGCCCCGTTCACTTGCCTGGGGCTGACCTGGTGCCCGGACTTGCTGCCGGCCGGGGCTTCATTCCCAAACAACCACTGGGATTGCGGATGCAGGACATGCACAACCGCCAGGGGCTTCAGACTCCATCAAGTGCCCCGCACACACAGGCTTAAGCCTCCAAGGAGTGCCCCCCCACACCTCGGCCAGAGCCCATTCACTTGCCTGGGGTCGACCTGGTGGATGCAGGCCCCATAGGCTTGCACGGGGTTGACCTGTTGGCTGCAAGGCCCCATTTGCTTCCCTGGGATTGACCTGGTGGCTGCAAGGCCCCATTAGCTTCCCTGGGCTTGACCTGGTGGCTGCAAGGCCCCATGTGCTTACCTGGGGTTGAACTGGTTGCTGCAAGGCCCCATTTGATTCCCTGCGGTTGACCTGGTTGCTGCAAGGCCCCTTTCGTTTCCCTGGGGTTGACCTGGTAGCTGTAAGGCCCTATTCCCTTGCCTGGGGTTGACCTGGTGGCTGCAAGGCCCCCTTCGCTTCCCTGCGGTTGACCTGGTGGCTGCAAGGCCCCATTCGCTTGTCTGGGGTTGACCTGGTGGCTGCAAGGCCCCATGTGCTTATCTGGGGTTGAACTGGTTGCTGCAAGGCCCCATTCGCTTCCCTGGGTTTGACCTGGTGGCTGCAAGGCCCCGTTCACTTGCCTGGGGTTGACCTGGCGCCCGGACTTGCTGCCGGCCGGGGCTTCATTCCCAAACAACCACTGGGATTGCGGATGCAGGACCTGCACAACCGCCAGGGGCTTAAGACTCCATCAAGTGCCCCCCAAACCCAGGCTTAAGCCTCCAAGGAGTGCCCCGCCACACCTCGGCCAGAACGTATTCACTTGCCTGGGGATGACCTGGTGGATGCAGGCTCCATAGGCTTGCACGGGGTTGTCCTGTTGGCTGCAAGGCCCCATTAGCTTCCCTGGGCTTGACCTGGTGTCTGGAAGGCCCCATGTGCTTACCTGGGGTTGAACTGGTTGCTTCAAGGCCCCATTTGCTTCCCTGGGGTTGACCTGGTGGCTGCAAGGCCCCATGTGCTTCCCTGCGGTTGACCTGGTGGCTGCAAGGCCCCATTCCCTTGTCTGGGGTTGACCTGGTGGCTCCAAGGCTGCATTCGCTTGCCTGGGGTTGACCTGGTGGCTGCAAGGCCCCATCTGCTTATCTGGGGTTGACCTGGTGGCTGCAAGGCCCCATGTGCTTATCTGGGGTTGAACTGGTTGCTGCAAGGCCCCTTTCGCTTCCCAGGGGTTGACCTGGTAGCTGCAAGGCCGCATTCGCTTGCCTGGGGTTGACCTGGCGGCTCCAAGGCCGCATTCGCTTGCCTGGGGTTGACCTGGGGGCTGCAAGGCCCCATTCGCTTGCCTGGGGTTGACCTGGTGGCTGCAAGGCCCCATGTGCTTATTTGGGGTGGAACTGGTTGCTGCAAGGCCCCATAAGCTTCCCTGGGTTTGACCTGGTGGATGCAAGGCCCCGTTCACTTGCCTGGGCTTGACCTGGTGCCCGGACTTGCTGCCGGCCGAGGCTTCATTCCCAAACAACCACTGGGATGGCGGATGCAGGACCTGCACAACCGCCAGGGGCTTAAGACTCCATCAAGTGCCCCCGACACCCAGGCTTAAGCCTCCAAGGAGTGCCCCGCCACACCTCGGCCAGAACCCATTCACTTGCCTGGGGTTGACCTGGTGGATGCAGGCCCCATAGGCTTGCACAGGGTTGACCTGATGGCTGCAAGGCCCCATTAGCTTCCCTGGGCTTGACCTGGTGGCTGCAAGGCCCCATGTGCTTACCTGGGGTTGAACTGGTTGCTGCAAGGCCCCATTTGCTTCCCTGGGGTTGACCTGGTGGCTGCAAGGCCCCATGTGCTTACCTGGGGTTGAACTGGTTGCTGCAAGGCCCCATTTGCTTATCTGGGATTGACCTGGTGGCTGCAAGGCCCCTTTCGCTTCCCTGCGGTTGACCTGGTGGAATCAAGGCCCCATTCCCTTGCCTGGGGTTGACCTGGTGGCTCCAAGGCCGCATTCGCTTGCCTGGGGTTGACCTGGTGGCTACAAGGCCCCATTCGCTTGCCTGGGGTTGACCTGGTGGCTGCAAGGCCCCATGTGCTTATCTGGGGTTGAAATGGTTGCTGCAAGGCCCCATTCGCTTCCCTGGGTTTGACCTGGTGGCTGCAAGGCCCCGTTCACTTGCCTGGGGTTGACCTGGTGCCCGGACTTGCTGCCGGCCGTGGCTTCATTCCCAAACAACCACTGGGATTGCTGATGCAGGACATGCACAACCGCCAGGGGCCTCAGACTCCATCAAGTGCCCCCCACACCCAGGCTTAAGCCTCCAAGGAGTGCCCCACCACACCTCGGCCAGAACCCATTCACTTGCCTGGGGTTGACCTGGTGGATGCAGGCCCCATAGGCTTGCAGGGGGTTGACCTGTTGTCTGCAAGGCCCCATTTGCTTCCCTGGGCTTGACCTGGTGGCTGCAGAGCCCCATTCACTTGCCTGGGGTTCACCTGGTGGCTGCAAGGCCCCATTTGCTTATCTGGGGTTGACCTGGTGGCTGCAAGGCCCCATGTGCTTACCCGTTGTTGAACTGGTTGCTGCAAGGCCCCATTTGCTTCCCTGGGGTTGACCTGGTGGCTGCAAGGCCCCTTTCGCTTCCCTGGGGTTGACCTGGTAGCTGCAAGGCCCCATTCCCTTGCCCGGGGTTGACTTGGTGGCTCCAAGGCCGCATTCGCTTGCCTGGGGTTGACCTGGTGGCTGAAAGGCCCCATTCGCTTGCCTGGAGTGACCTGGTGGCTGCAAGGCCCCATGTGCTTATCTGGGGTTGACCTGTTGGCTGCAAGGCCCCATGTGCTTACCTGGGGTTGAACTGGTTGCTGCAAGGCCCCATATGCTTCCCTGGGGTTGACCTGGTGGCTGCAAGGCCCCTTTCGCTTCCCTGCGGTTGACCTCGTAGGTGCAAGGCCCCATTCCCTTGCCTGGGGTTGACCTGGTGGCTCCAAGGCCGCATTCCCTTGCCTGGGGTTGACCTGGTGGCTGCAAGGCCCCATTCGCTTGCCTGGGGTTGACCTGGTGGCTGCAAGGCCCCATGTGCTTATCTGGGGTTGAACTGGTTGCTGCAAGGCCCCTTTCGCTTCCCTGGGGTTGACCTGGTAGCTGCAAGGCCCCATTCGCTTCCCTGGGTTTGACCTGGTGGCTGCAAGGCCCCGTTCACATGCCCGGGGTTGACCTGGTGCCCGGACTTGCTGCCGGCCGGGGCTTCATTCCCAAACAACCACTGGGATTGAGGATGCAGGACCTGCACAACCGCCAGGGGCTTAAGATTCCATCAAGTGCCCCCCAAACCCAGGCTTAAGCCTCCAAGGAGTGCCCCGCCACACCTCGGCCAGAACGCATTCACTTGCCTGGGGATGACCTGGTGGATGCAGGCCCCATAGGCTTGCACGGGGTTGACCTGTTGGCTGCAAGGCCCCATTAGCTTCCCTGGGCTTGACCTGGTGGCTGCAAGGCCCCATGTGCTTACCTGGGGTTGAACTGGTTGCTGCAAGGCCCCATTCGCTTCCCTGGGTTTGACCTGGTGGCTGCAAGGCCCCGTTCACTTGCCTGGGCTTGACCTGTTGCCCGGACTTGCTGCCGGCCGGGGCTTCATTCCCAAACAACCACTGGGATTGCGGAGGCAGGACCTGCACAACCGCCAGGGCCTTAAGACTCCATCAAGTGCCCCCCACACCCAGGCTTCAGCCTCCAAGGAGTGCCCCGCCACACCTCGGTCAGAAGGCATTCGCTTGCCTGGGGTTGACCTGGTGGCTGCAAGGCCCCATTCGCTTGCCTGGGGTTCACCTGGTGGCTGCAAGGCCCCATGTGCTTATCTGGGGTTGAACTGGTTGCTGCAAGGCCCCATTCGCTTCCCTGGGTTTGACCTGGTGGCTGCAAGGCCCCGTTCACTTGCCTGGGGTTGACCTGGTGCCCGGACTTGCTGCCGGCCGGGGCTTCATTCCCAAACAACCCCTGGGATTGCGGATGCAGGACCTGCACAACCGCCAGGGGCTTAAGACTCCATCAAGTGCCCCCGACACCCAGGCTTAAGCCTCCAAAGAGTGCCCCGCCACACCTCGGCCAGAACGCATTCACTTGCCTGGGGTTGACCTGGTGGATCCAGGCCCCATAGGCTTGCACAGGGTTGACCTGATGGCTGCAAGGCCCCATTAGCTTCCCTGGGCTTGACCTGGTGGCTGCAAGGCCCCATGTGCTTACCTGGGGTTGAACTGGTTGCTGCAAGGCCCCATATGCTTCCCTGGGGTTGACCTGGTGGCTGCAAGGCCCCTTTCGCTTCCCTGCGGTTGACCTCGTAGCTGCAAGGCCCCATTCCCTTGCCTGGGGTTGACCTGGTGGCGCCAAGGCCGCATTCGCTTGCCTGGGGTTGACCTGGTAGCTGCAAGGCCCCATTCGCTTGCCTGGGGTTGACCTGGTGGCTGCAAGGCCGCATTCGCTTGCCTGGGGTTGACCTGGTGGCTGCAAGGCCCCATTCACTTGCCTGGGGTTGACCTGGTGGCTGCAAGGCCCCATGTGCTTATCTGGGGTTGACCTGGTGGCTGCAAGGCCCCATGTGCTTACTTCGGGTTGAACTGGTTGCTGCAAGGCCCCATTTGCTTCCCTGGGGTTGACCTGGTGGCTGCAAGGCCCCTTTCGCTTCCCTGGGGTTGACCTGGTAGCTGCAAGGCCCCATTCCCTTGCCTGGGGTTGACCTGGTGGCTCCAAGGCCGCATTCGCTTGCCTGGGGTTGACCTGGTGGCTGCAAGGCCCCATTCGCTTCCCTGGGGTTGACCTGGTGGCTGCAAGGCCCCAAGTGCTTATCTGGGGTGAAACTGGTTGCTGCAAGGCCCCATTCGCTTCCCTGGGTTTGACCTGGTGGCTGCAAGGCCCCGTTCACTTGCCTGGGCTTGACTTGGTGCCCGGACTTGCTGTCTGCCGGGGCTTCATTCCCAAACCACCACTGGGATTGCGGATGCAGGACCTGCACAACCGCCAGGGCCTTAAG
>NW_028324639.1:0-11723 GCF_052110815.1 Crocodylus siamensis
CGCTTCCCTGCGGTTGACCTGGTGGATGAAAGGCCCCATTCCCTTACCTGGGGTTGACCTGGTGGCTCCAAGGCCGCATTCGCTTGCCTGGGGTTGACCTGGTGGCTGCAAGGCCCCGTTCGCTTGCCTGGGGTTGACCTGGTGGCTGCAAGGCCCCATGTGCTTATCTGGGGTTGAAATGGGTGCTACAAGGCCCCATTCGCTTCCCTCGGTTTGACCTGGTGGCTGCAAGGCCCCGTTCACTTGCCTGGGGTTGACCTGGTGCCCGGATTTGCTGCCGGCCGTGGCTTCATTCCCAAACACCCACTGGGATTGCGGATTGAGGACATGCACAACCGCCAGGGGCCTCAGACTCCATCAAGTGCCCCCCACACCCAGGCTTAAGCCTCCAAGGAGTGCCCCACCACACCTCGGCCAGAACCCATTCACTTGCCTGGGGTTGACCTGGTGGATGCAGGCCCCATAGGCTTGCACGGGGTTGACCTGTTGGCTGCAAGGCCCCATTTGCTTCCCTGGGCTTGACCTGGTGGCTGCAGGGCCCCATTCACTTGCCTGGGGTTGACCTGGTGGCTGCAAGGCCCCATGTGCTTACCTGGGGTTGAACTGGTTGCTGTATGGCCCCATTTGCTTCCCTGGGGTTGACCTGGTGGCTGCAAGGCCCCATGTGCTTACCTGGGGTTGAACTGGTGGCTCCAAGGCCGCATTCGCTTGCCTGGGTTTGACCTGGTGGCTGCAAGGCCCCATTCGCTTGCCTGGGGTTGACCTGGTGGCTCCAAGGCCGCATTCGCTTGCCTGGGGTTGACCTGGTGGCTGCAAGGCCCCATTTGCTTCCCTGGGGTTGATCTGGTGCCTGCAAGGCCCCATGTGATTCCCTGGGGTTGAACTGGTTGCTGCAAGGCCCCTTTCGTTCCCTGGGGTTGACCTGGTAGCTGCAAGGCCACATTCCCTTGCCTGGGGTTGACCTGGTAGCTGCAAGGCCCCATTCCCTTGCCTGGGGTTGACCTGATGGCTCCAAGGCTGCATTCGCTTGCCTGGGGCTGACCTGGTGGCTGCAAGGCCCCATTCGCTTGCCTGGGGTTGACCTGGTGGCTGCAAGGCCCCATGTGCTTACCTGGCGTTGAACTGGTTGCTGTATGGCCCCATTTGCTTCCCTGGGGTTGACCTGGTGGCTGCAAGGCCCCATGTGCTTACCTGGGGTTGAACTGGTGGCTCCAAGGCCGCATTCGCTTGTCTGGGGTTGACCTGGTGGCTGCAAGGCCCCATTCGCTTGCCTGGGGTTGACCTGGTGTCTCCAAGGCCGCATTCGCTTGCCTGGGGTTGACCTGGTAGCTGCAAGGCCCCATTCCCTTGCCTGGGGTTGACCTGATGGCTCCAAGGCCGCATTCGCTTGCCTGGGGCTGACCTGGTGGCTGCAAGGCCCCATTCGCTTGCCTGGGGTTGACCTGGTGGCTGCAAGGCCCCATGTGCTTATCTGGGGTTGAACTGGTTGCTGCAAGGCCCCATTCGCTTCCGTGGGTTTGACCTGGTGGCTGCAAGGCCCCGTTCACTTGCCTGGGCTTGACCTGGTGCCCGGACTTGCTGCCGGCCGAGGCTTCATTCCCAAACAACCACTGGGATTGAGGATGCAGGACCTGCACAACGGCCAGGGGCTTAAGACTCCATCAAGTGCCCCCCACACCCAGGCTTAAGCCTCCAAGGAGTGCCCCGCCACACCTCGGCCAGAACGCATTCACTTGCCTCGGGTTGACCTGGTGGATGCATGCCCCATAGGCTTGCACGGGGTTGACCTGTTGCTGCAAGGCCCCATTAGCTTCCCTGGGCTTGACCTGGTGGCTGCAAGGCCCCATGTGCTTACCTGGGGTTGAACTGGTTGCTTCAAGGCCCCTTTTGCTTCCCTGGGGTTGACCTGGTGGCTGCAAGGCCCCATGTGCTTCCCTGGGGTTGAATTGGTTGCTGCAGGGCCGCATTTGCTTCCCTGGGGTTGTCCTGGTGGCTGCAAGGCCCCTTTCGCTTCGCTGCAGTTGACCTGGTGGATGCAAGGCCCCATTCCCTTGCCTGGGGTTGACCTGGTGGCTCCAAAGCCGCATTCGCTTGCCTGGGGTTGACCTGGTGGCTGCAAGGCCCCATTCGCTTGCCTGGGGTTGCCCTGGTGGCTGCAAGGCCCCATGTGCTTATCTGGGGTTGAACTGGTTGCTGCAAGGCCCGTTTCGCTTCCCTGGGGTTGACCTGGTAGCTGCAAGGCCCCATTCCCTTGCCTGGGGTTGACCTGTTGGCTCCAAGGCCGCATTCGCTTGCCTGGGGTTGACCTGTTGGCTGCAAGGCCCCATTCGCTTGCCTGGGGTTGACCTGGTGGCTGCAAGGCCCCATGTGATTCCCTGGGGTTGAACTGGTTGCTGCAAGGCCCCTTTCGTTCCCTGCGGTTGACCTGGTAGCTGCAAGGCCCCATTCCCTTGCCTGGGGTTGACCTGGTAGCTGCAAGGCCCCATTCCCTTGCCTGGGGTTGACCTGATGGCTCCAAGGCCGCATTCGCTTGCCTGGGGCTCACCTGGTGGCTGCAAGGCCCCATTCGCTTGCCTGGGGTTGACCTGGTGGCTGCAAGGCCCCATGTGCTTATCTGGGGTTGAACTGGTTGCTGCAAGGCCCCATTCGCTTCCCTGGGTTTGACCTGGTGGCTGCAAGGCCCCGTTCACTTGCCTGGGCTTGACCTGGTGCCCGGACTTGCTGCCGGCCGGGGCTTCATTCCCAAACAACCACTGGGATTGAGGATGCAGGACCTGCACAACCGCCAGGGGCTTAAGACTCCATCAAGTGCCCCCCACACCCAGGCTTAAGCCTCCAAGGAGTGCCCCGCCACACCTCGGCCAGAACGCATTCACTTGCCTGGGGTTGACCTGCTGGATGCAGGCCCCATAGGCTTGCACGGGGTTGACCTGTTGGCTGCAAGGCCCCATTAGCTTCCCTGGCCTTGACCTGGTGGCTGCAAGGCCCCATGTGCTTACCTGGGGTTGAACTAGTTGCTTCAAGGCCCCTTTTGCTTCCCTGGGGTTGACCTGGTGGCTGCAAGGCCCCATGTGCTTCCCTGGGGTTGAACTGGTTGTTGCAAGGCCCCATTCGCTTCCCTGGGTTTGACCTGGTGGCTGCAAGGCCCCGTTCACTTGCCTGGGGTTGACCTGGGGCCCGGACTTGCTGCCGGCCGGGGCTTCATTCCCAAACAACCACTGGGATTGCGGATGCAGGACCTGCACAACCGCCAGGGGCTTAAGACTCCATCAAGTGCCCCCCACACCCAGGCTTAAGCCTCCAAGGAGTGCCCCGCGACACCTCGGCCAGAACGCATTCACTTGCCTGGGGT
The DNA here is from genome assembly GCF_052110815.1 of Crocodylus siamensis. Lineage (NCBI taxonomy): Eukaryota > Metazoa > Chordata > Crocodylia > Crocodylidae > Crocodylus > Crocodylus siamensis. The sequence goes on from NW_028324639.1 coordinate 3,353, forward strand.
TGACCTGGTGGATGCAGGCCCCATAGGCTTGCACGGGGTTGACCTGTTGGCTGCAAGGCCCCATTAGCTTCCCTGGGCTTGACCTGGTGGCTGCAAGGCCCCATTAGCTTCCCAGGGCTTGACCTGGTGGCTGCAAGGCCCCATGTACTTATTTGGGGTTGAACTGGTGGCTGCAAGGCCCCATGTGCTTACCTGGGGTTGAACTGGTTGCTGCAAGGCCCCATTTGCTTCTCTGGGGTTGACCTGGTGGCTGCAAGGCCCCATTTGCTTGCCTGGGGTTGACCTGGTGGCTGCAGGGCCCCATTAGCTTCCCTGGGCTTGACCTGGTGGCTGCAAGGCCCCATGTCCTTACCTGGGGTTGAACTGGTTGCTGCAAGGCCCCATTTGCTTCCCTGGGGTTGACCTGGTGGCTGCAAGGCCCCTTTCGCTTCCCTGGGGTTGACCTGGTAGCTGCAAGGCCCCATTCCCTTGCCTGGGGTTGACCGTGGTGGCTCCAAGGCCGCATTCGCTTGCCTGGGGTTGACATGGTGGATGCAGGCCCCATTCGCTTGCCTGGGGTTGACCTGGTGGCTGCAAGGCCCCATGTGCTTATCTGGGGTTGAACTGGTTGCTGCAAGGCCCCATTCGCTTCCCTGGGTTTGACCTGGTGGCTGCAAGGCCCCGTTCACTTGCCTGGGGTTGACCTGGTGCCCAGACTTGCTCCCGGCCGGGGCTTCATTCCCAAACAACCACTGGGATTGCGGATGCAGGACCTGCACAACCGCCAGGGGCTTAAGCCTCCATCAAGTTCCCCCCACACCCAGGCTTAAGCCTCCAAAGAGTGCCCCCCCACACCTCGGCCAGAACTCATTCATTTCCCTGGGGTTGACCTGGTGGATGCAGGCCCCATAGGCTTGCACGGGGTTGACCTGTTGGCTGCAAGGCCCCATTTGCTTCCCTGGGCTTGACCTGGTGGCTGCAAGGCCCCATTAGCTTCCCTGGGCTTGACCTGGTGGCTGCAAGGCCCCATGTGCTTACCTGGGGTTGAACTGGTTGCTGCAAGGCCCCGTTTGCTTCCCTGGGGTTGACCTGGTGGCTTCAAGGCCGCTTTCGCTTCCCTGGGGTTGACCTCGTAGCTGCAAGGCCCTATTCCCTTGCCTGGGGTTGACCTGGTGGCTCCAAGGCCGCATTCGCTTGCCTGGGGTTGACCTGGTGGCTGGAAGGCCCCATTCGCTTGCCTGGGGTTGACCGGGTGGCTGCAAGGCCCCATGTGCTTATCTGGGCTTGAACTGGTTGCTGCAAGGCCCCATTCGCTTCCCTGGGTTTGACCTGGTGGCTGCAAGGCCCCGTTCACTTGCCTGGGGTTGACCTGGTGCCCGGACTTGCTGCCGGCCGGGGCTTCATTCCCAAACAACCACTGGGATTGCGGATGAGGGACCTGCACAACCGCCAGGGGCTTAAGACTCCATCAAGTGCCCCCCACACCCAGGCTTAAGCCTCCAAGGAGTGCCCCGCGACACCTCGGCCAGAACGCATTCACTTGCCTGGGGTTGACCTGGTGGATGCAGGCCCCATAGGCTTGCACGGGGTTGACCTGTTGGCTGCAAGGCCCCATTAGCTTCCCTGGGCTTGACCTGGTGGCTGCAAGGCCCCTTTCGCTTCCCTGGGGTTGACCTGGTAGCTGCAAGGCCCCATTCCCTTGCCTGGGGTTGACCGTGGTGGCTCCAAGGCCGCATTCGCTTGCCTGGGGTTGACATGCTGGATGCAGGCCCCATTCGCTTGCCTGGGGTTGACCTGGTGGCTGCAAGGCCCCATGTGCTTATCTGGGGTTGAACTGGTTGCTGCAAGGCCCCATTCGCTTCCCTGGGTTTGACCTGGTGGCTGCAAGGCCCCGTTCACTTGCCTGGGGTTGACCTGGTGCCCAGACTTGCTCCCGGCCGGGGCTTCATTCCCAAACAACCACTGGGATTGCGGATGCAGGACCTGCACAACCGCCAGGGGCTTAAGCCTCCATCAAGTGCCCCCCACACCCAGGCTTAAGCCTCCAAAGAGTGCCCCCCCACACCTCGGCCAGAACTCATTCATTTCCCTGGGGTTGACCTGGTGGATGCAGGCCCCATAGGCTTGCACGGGGTTGACCTGTTGGCTGCAAGGCCCCATTTGCTTCCCTGGGCTTGACCTGGTGGCTGCAAGGCCCCATTAGCTTCCCTGGGCTTGACCTGGTGGCTGCAAGGCCCCATGTGCTTACCTGGGGTTGAACTGGTTGCTGCAAGGCCCCGTTTGCTTCCCTGGGGTTGACCTGGTGGCTTCAAGGCCACTTTCGCTTCCCTGGGGTTGACCTCGTAGCTGCAAGGCCCTATTCCCTTGCCTGGGGTTGACCTGGTGGCTCCAAGGCCACATTCGCTTGCCTGGGGTTGACCTGGTGGCTGGAAGGCCCCATTCGCTTGCCTGGGGTTGACCGGGTGGCTGCAAGGCCCCATGTGCTTATCTGGGCTTGAACTGGTTGCTGCAAGGCCCCATTCGCTTCCCTGGGTTTGACCTGGTGGCTGCAAGGCCCCGTTCACTTGCCTGGGCTTGACCTGCTGCCCGGACTTGCTGCCGGCCGGGGCTTCATTCCCAAACAACCACTGGGATTGCGGATGAGGGACCTGCACAACCGCCAGGGGCTTAAGACTCCATCAAGTGCCCCCCACACCCAGGCTTAAGCGTCCAATGAGTGCCCCGCGACACCTCGGCCAGAACGCATTCACTTGCCTGGGGTTGACCTGGTGGATGCAGGCCCCATAGGCTTGCACGGGGTTGACCTGTTGGCTGCAAGGCCCCATTAGCTTCCCTGGGCTTGACCTGGTGGCTGCAAGGCCCCATTAGCTTCCCTGGGCTTGACCTGGTGGCTGCAAGGCCCCATTTGCTTGCCTGGGGTTGAACTGGTTGCTGGAAGGCCCCAGTTGCTTCTCTGGGGTTGACGTGGTGGCTGCAAGGCCCCATTTGCTTGCCTGGGGTTGACCTGGTAGCTGCAAGGCCCCATTCCCTTGCCTGGGGTTGACGTGGTGGCTGCAAGGCTGCATTCGCTTGCCTGGGGTTGACCTGGCGGCTGCAAGGCCCCATTCACTTGCCTGGGGTTGACCTGGTGGCTGCAAGGCCCCATGTGCTTATCTGGGGTTGACCTGGTGGCTGCAAGGCCCCATGTGCTTACTTGGGGGTGAACTGGTTGCTGCAAGGCCCCATTTGCTTCCCTGGGGTTGACCTGGTGGCTGCAAGGCCCCTTTCGCTTCCCTGGGGTTGACCTGGTAGCTGCAAGGCTCCATTCCCTTGCCTGGGGTTGACCTGGTGGCTCCAAGGCCGCATCCGCTTGCCTGGGGTTGACCTGGTGGCTTGAAGGCCCCATTCGCTTGCCTGGGGTTGACCAGGTGGCTGCAAGGCCACATGTGCTTATCTGGGGTTGAACTGGTTGCTGCAAGGCCCCTTTCGCTTCCCTGGGGTTGACCTGGTAGCTGCAAGGCCCCATTCCCTTGCCTGGGGTTGACCTGGTGGCTGCAAGGCCGCATTCGCTTGCCTGGGGTTGACCTGGCGGCTGCAAGGCCCCATTCACTTGCCTGGGGTTGACCTGGTGGCTGCAAGGCCCCATGTGCTTATCTGGGGTTGACCTGGTGGCTGCAAGGCCCCATGTGCTTACTTGGGGTTGAACGGGTTTCTGCAAGGCCCCATTTGCTTCCCTGGGGTTGACCTGGTGGCTGCAAGGCCCCTTTCGCTTCCCTGGGGTTGACCTGGTAGCTGCAAGGCCCCATTCCCTTGCCAGGGGTTGACCTGGTGGCTCCAAGGCCGCATTCGCTTGCCTGGGGTTGACCTGGTGGCTGCAAGGCCCCATTTGCTTCTCTGGGGTTGACCTGGTGGCTGCAAGGCCCCATGTGCTTATCTGGTGTTGAACTGGTTGCTGCAAGGCCCCATTCGCTTCCCTGGGTTTGACCTGGTGGCTGCAAGGCCCCGTTCACTTGCCTGGGGTTGACCTGGTGACCGGACTTGCTGCCGGCCTGAGCTTCATTCCCAAACAACCACTGGGATTGCGGATGCAGGACCTGCACAACCGCCAGGGGCTTAAGACTCCATCAAGTGCCCCCCACACCCAGGCTTAAGCCTCCAAGGAGTGCCCCGCCACACCTCGGCCAGAACCCATTCACTTGCCTGGGGTTGACCTGGCGGCTGCAAGGCCCCATTAGCTTCCCTGGGCTTAACCTGGTGGCTGCAAGGCCCCATGTGCTTACCTGGGTTTGAACTGGTTGCTGCAAGGCCCCATTTGCTTCCCTGGGGTTGACCTGGTGGCTGCAAGGCCCCTTTCGCTTCCCTGCGGTTGACCTGGTGGATGCAAGGCCCCATTCCCTTGCCTGGGGTTGACCTGGTGGCGGCAAGGCCCCATTTGCTTGCCTGGGGTTGACCTGGTGGCTGCAAGGCCCCACTCGCTTGCCTGGGGTTGACCTGGTGGCTGCAAGGCCCCATGTGCTTATCTGGGGTTGAACTGGTTGCTGCAAGGCCCCTTTCGCTTCCCTGGGGTTGACCTGGGGGCTGCAAGGCCCCATTCACTTGCCTGCGGTTGACCTGGTGGCTGCAAGGCCCCATGTGCTTACCTGGGGTTGAACTGGTTGCTGCTAGGCCCCATTTGCTTCCCTGGGGTTGACCTGGTGGCTGCAAGGCCCCTTTCGCTTCCCTGGGGTTGACCTGGTAGCTGCAAGGCCCCATTCCCTTGCCTGGGGTTGACCTGGTGGCTCCAAGGCCGCATTCGCTTGCCTGGGGTTGACCTGGTGGCTGCAAGGCCCCATTCGCTTGCCTGGGGTTGACCTGGTGGCTGCAAGGCCCCATGTGCTTATCTGGGGTTGAACTGGTTGCTGCAAGGCCCCATTCGCTTGCCTGGGGTGACCTGGTGGCTGCAAGGCCCCATGTGCTTATCTGGGGTTGACCTGGTGGCTGCAAGGCCCCATGTGCTTACCTGGGGTTGAACTGGTTGCTTCAAGGCCCCATAGGCTTCCCTGGGGTTGACCTGGTGGCTGCAAGGCCCCTTTCGCTTCCCTGCGGTTGACCTGGTAGCTGCAAGGCCCCATTCCCTTGCCTGGGGTTGATCTGGTGGCTCCAAGGCCGCATTCGCTTGCCTGGGGTTGACCTGGTGGCTACAAGGCCCCATGTGCTTACCTGTGGTTGAACTGGTTGCTGCAAGGCCCCATTTGCTTCTCTGGGGTTGACCTGGTGGCTGCAAGGCCCCATTTGCTTGCCTGGGGTTGACCTGGTGGCTGCAGGGCCCCATTAGCTTCCCTGGGCTTGACCTGGTGGCTGCAAGGCCCCATGTGCTTACCTGGGGTTGAACTGGTTGCTGCAAGGCCCCATTTGCTTCCCTGGGGTTGACCTGGTGGCTGCAAGGCCCCTTTCGCTTCCCTGGGGTTGACCTGGTAGCTGCAAGGCCCCATTCCCTTGCCTGGGGTTGACCGTGGTGGCTCCAAGGCCGCATTCGCTTGCCTGGGGTTGACCTGGTGGATGCAGGCCCCATTCGCTTGCCTGGGGTTGACCTGGTGGCTGCAAGGCCCCATGTGCTTATCTGAGGTTGAACTGGTTGCTGCAAGGCCCCATTCGCTTCCCTGGGTTTGACCTGGTGGCTGCAAGGCCCCGTTCACTTGCCTGGGGTTGACCTGGTGCCCGGACTTGGTGCCGGCCGGGGCTTCATTCCCAAACAACCACTGGGATTGCGGATGCAGGACCTGGACAACCGCCAGGGCCTTAAGACTCCATCAAGTGCCCCCCATACCCAGGCTTAAGCCTCCAAGGAGTGCGCCACCACACCTCGGCCAGAACCCATTCACTTGCCTGGGGTTGACCTGGTGGATGCAGGCCCCATAGGCTTGCACGGGGTTGACCTGTTGGCTGCAAGGCCCCATTTGCTTCCCTGGGCTTGACCTGGTGGCTGCAGGGCCCCATTAACTTGCCTGGGGTTGACCTGGTGGCTGCAAGGCCCCATGTGCTTATCTGGGGTTGACCTGGTGGCTGCAAGGCCCCATGTGCTTACCTGGGGTTGAACTGGTTGCTGCAAGGCCCCATTTGCTTCCCTGGGGTTGACCTGGTGGCTGCAAGGCCCCTTTCGCTTCCCTGGGGTTGACCTGGTAGCTGCAAGGCCCCATTCCCTTGCCTGGGGTTGACCGTGGTGGCTCCAAGGCCGCATTCGCTTGCCTGGGGTTGACCTGGTGGATGCAGGCCCAATTGGCTTGCCTGGGGTTGACCTGGTGGCTGCAAGGCCCCATGTGCTTATCTGAGGTTGAACTGGTTGCTGCAAGGCCCCATTCGCTTCCCTGGGTTTGACTTGGTGGCTGCAAGGCCCCGTTCACTTGCCTGGGGTTGACCTGGTGCCCGGACTTGCTGCCGGCCGGGGCTTCATTCCCAAACAACCACTGGGATTGCGGATGCAGGACCTGGACAACCGCCAGGGCCTTAAGACTCCAACAAGTGCCCCCCACACCCAGGCTTAAGCCTCCAAGGAGTGCCCCACCACACCTCGGCCAGAACCCATTCACTTGCCTGGGGTTGACCTGGTGGATGCAGGCCCCATAGGCTTGCACGGGGTTGACCTGTTGGCTGCAAGGCCCCATTTGCTTCCCTGGGCTTCACCTGGTGGCTGCAGGGCCCCATTAACTTGCCTGGGGTTGACCTGGTGGCTGCAAGGCCCCATGTGCTTATCTGGGGTTGACCTGGTGGCTGCAAGGCCCCATGTGCTTACCTGGGGTTGAACTGGTTGCTGCAAGGCCCCATTTGCTTCCCTGGGGTTGACCTGGTGGCTGCAAGGCCCCTTTCGCTTCCCTGGGGTTGACCTGGTAGCTGTAAGGCCCCATTCCCTTGCCTGGGGTTGACCTGGTGGCTCCAAGGCCGCATTCGCTTGCCTGGGGTTGACCTGGTGGCTGAAAGGCCCCATTCGCTTGCCTGGGGTGACCTGGTGGCTGCAAGGCCCCATGTGCTTATCTGGGGTTGACCTGGTGGCTGCAAGGCCCCATGTGCTTACCTGGGGTTGAACTGCTTGCTGCAAGGCCCCATAGGCTTCCCTGGGGTTGACCTGGTGGCTGCAAGGCCCCTTTCGCTTCCCTGGGGTTGACCTGATGGATGCAAGGCCCCATTCCCTTGCCTGGGGTTGACCTGGTGGCTCCAAGGCCGCATTCGCTTGCCTGGGGTTGACTTGGTGGCTGCAAGGCCCCATTCGCTTGCCTGGGGTTGACCTGGTGGCTGCAAGGCCCCATGTGCTTATCTGGGGTTGAACTGGTTGCTGCAAGGCCCCATTCGCTTCCCTGGGTTTGACCTGGTGGCTGCAAGGCCCCGTTCACTTGCCTGGGGTGGACCTGGTGCCCGGACTTGCTGCCGGCCGGGGCTTCATTCCCAAACAACCACTGGGATTGCGGATGCAGGACCTGCACAACCGCCAGGGGCTTAAGCCTCCATCAAGTGCCCCCCACACCCAGGCTTAAGCCTCCAAAGAGTGCCCCCCCACACCTCGGCCAGAACTCATTCATTTCCCTGGGGTTGACCTGGTGGATGCAGGCCCCATAGGCTTGCACGGGGTTGACCTGTTGGCTGCAAGGCCCCATTTGCTTCCCTGGGCTTGACCTGGTGGCTGCAAGGCCCCATTAGCTTCCCTGGGCTTGACCTGGTGTCTGCAAGGCCCCATGTGCTTACCTGGGGTTGAACTGGTTGCTGCAAGGCCCCATTTGCTTCCCTGGGGTTGACCTGGTGGCTGCAAGGCCACTTTCGCTTCCCTGGGGTTGACCTCGTAGCTGCAAGGCCCTATTCCCTTGCCTGGGGTTGACCTGGTGGCTCCAAGGCCGCATTCGCTTGCCTGGGGTTGACCTGGTGGCTGCAAGGCCCCATTCGCTTGCCTGGGGTTGACCGGGTGGCTGCAAGGCCCCATGTGCTTATCTGGGGTTGAACTGGTTGCTGCAAGGCCCCATTCGCTTCCCTGGGTTTGACCTGGTGGCTGCAAGGCCCCGTTCACTTGCCTGGGGTTGACCTGGTGCCCGGCTTTGCTGCCGGCCGGGGCTTCATTCCCAAACAACCACTGGGATTGCGGATGCAGGACGTGCACAACCGCCAGGGGCTTAAGACTCCATCAAGTGCCCCCCACACCCAGGCTTAAGCCTCCAAGGAGTGCCCCGCCACACCTCGGCTAGAACGCATTCACTTGCCTGGGGTTGACCTGGTGGATGCAGGCCCCATAGTCTTGCACGGGGTTGACCTGTTGGCTGCAAGGCCCCATTAGCTTCCCTGGGCTTGACCTGGTGGCTGCAAGGCCCCATGTGCTTACCTGGGGTTGAACTGGTTGCTGTATGGCCCCATTTGCTTCCCTGGGGTTGACCTGGTGGCTGCAAGGCCCCATGTG
>NW_028324640.1:0-3773 GCF_052110815.1 Crocodylus siamensis
GGCAAGATCCTTTCATGTTTTGTTCCCCATAAGTAACAGATCAATAATTCCAATTTATCCATGTTTTCCGCATGAGCACAGTAAACAGAAGCATGCCTTTTTCCCCCCCCACAACAGATTGATTTCAGGACAGGAAGCTTAGCAAGTTTAGTGGAAACACCCAGTTCCTGCTGCAAAGAGAACGGATTTCAGAGCTCTGAGAAACTAAATTTAAGCTGCTGCACATCCCGTGGGGAGCCGTGGCCACAGGGAATCCTGTCCAGAGCCTGCAGGATGGGGCATCTTGTTCCATCTGTCTGGATTATTTTAAAGACCCAGTCACTATAGGTTATGGGCACAATTTCTGAACCAAATCTGTATTGCCAGCTGCTGGGAAGGAACAAATAAAGACGTCTCCTGTCCACAATACAGAGAGATATATCCATAGCGAATCTTTAAGAAGAACTGGGAGTTGGTGAATTTTGTAGAAATAGCTAAAAAACTGAAAGGGCAGGGAAAAAAAAGGAGTGGAGCACGTATGTGGTGAACATGAGGAGCCTTTGAAACTGTTCTGTGAGGAGGATCTGAAGCCTGTCTGCCTTGTGTGTGACAGATCTAGGGAGCACTGGGCTCATTCTGTGATTCCTATAAAGGATGCTGCCTGGGCTTACAGGCTAAGATGTCTTGGGTCTGGCATTAGAGTCCTTACCTGCGGGTGCTTAAAAAGTGGTCCTCTCTGTCTGGAAATAGCCAATAGCAGTAATTAGTTTATATTGTTGCTGCTATTGTAATGACAATGTAAGTGGTTGCTCTCGGCTTTTACCTCCTCCCTGCCTCCCCCACCTTTTTTTAAATGTTTTCTTATCACATTACATCTCAAGACAGCTTTGTAACTCAGGAATGATAGTACATGCAAGAGGGAGACAAAATGTGGATAATCTACCAGTGAATAACAAATGCCGCAGTAAAAGAGACTCTTAGAAAATTCAAAGGAACCAAGGAGGAAAAACTGGGATGGCTTTGGGCGTGCCTGCACCACTTCCCTGCTGTGTCTGAGGGCGCTCCTGAAGCACATGTGCCAGCCTCTCACTCCTACTTGGTGTACCAAATTTTTAAAAAATGTTGTAGTGCCTTAGTGCATCCAAAAATGCATGCAAAGAAGCATGCCCAAGACAGTCTGACAAGGGCACAGGGACATGCACTCAGGAACATGCCAGGCTTGCTGCAGTGCCTCATTTTCTGAGTCTTGGTTCATGGTGAACTTTGGTTCCACGGGGCCTGCTCTTTACCAGTAGTTCTGGTCTTGGCATGGGAGGCAGTGTAGACAAGCCACCCCTGGCTCTGGGACTAGAAAGGCTCAAGCCAGTTAGTTCATTATTGGTTGCTATATATTAACACCCACTGGGTGAGGCAGAAGAGTATGGGGCATGGAACCCAGGTCTTTCATTTCCTGGGGAAATGCCAGGAAACCACTGAGCTACTGGGCTGCAACCTGTCATCTAATATACACTGCTCTTTCCTCATTTGCCTACACTGAACACCTGCTAACATGACATTTTTTTTATAATCTGGCTACAATTTCTGGGCATACCTGGGCTTAAACACATGGCTGAGCAAGTATACCTGAGCATTATCCATATAAAAAGAAGGCCCCAGAGGACAGCCCTACTGAGCATGCACAGTAGCTATGTCTATGGTTGTATGTTGTAAGAAAAGCAACCATAAATAAAAAAAGGGAAGCAGGAGATGACCATTTAAAAGCAGAAGCTTGAAAACCCCGCCCCCCCCACCAATTGACAGTAAGTTTGGAGACCACCAAACCAACTTCAACTGGCTTAAGCGTACTCTGTTCCGCATTCTGTAACCCAGCAACAGGACACAGAAGGACCCCAGACTTGTGGAAATTCCCCAAAGATGTGCGCGCATATATGCCTTATGTCTATGTATACTTATATTTGCATATGTATGACTTGTTAACATAAAGAGAACTATCGAACTCAGATCGGGGGGAGCTCTTTGTCTTGGGACATTGAGTACCCCTCTGCAGAGCAATAAACTCGCATACCGGACACTTCCTCATTCTCTGCCTAATTGATCGTGGCTAGGAACGAGCCCAGAGATGGGACGTGGCCAATGCTCCTCGGTGTATGAGCACACTCTTCGGTGTATGGGTGCTACGCAGTAGCTGGCCAATTTCCCCGACAATGTCCGTACTACATCCATAGAACTGAATTGCAAACTGCTCCTAAGTGCCAAAAACAGTACTTTCACAGCAACATTATTGTCATTGGGGCTGTAAGTTGAATAGGATCTCGCTGTCAGTGTTTCCATGCCTGAGCACCTCTTTGGGATCTTGCCCTTAGTTTCCATGCCTTCATAATTGGCATGTTTAAGTATGCTATAGACTAGTCATTCTGTTTCAGTGGCTGTGGTTAAGATAACCTCAGATAATTTGACATGGAGGTGGAACATGCTATTCTTTCACCCTTGCTGCTGTACTAGGCAACACCAGTCCAGGCAATGGAGCAGCGGTGTAGGTAATGTGTCATGGAGTGCAAGGTGTTCTGGGAACTGGAGTTCTCTAAGGTGGTAATGGAGTTGCTTATGCTGGGAAGGAAACTTTCATCTCTTTTTTTGCTGTCAAAGCCCATGTTAGGAGGGCAGCAGAAAAAATAGGGTAACTTTTTTTGCTGCTACCCCACCCCAGTATTGGTGAACTTCACTCAGGAAAACTGATTCCCAACACACTTGTGCTCTATGACACATTGCCTGCATTCCTAGGTAAGATTACCACATTTCCACGTTTAAAAAAAAGGACACCTGTCTGGGCGGGAGGAATATAATGGTGGAGCGGCAGTGACATGCTGTCCCTGCCCATTCTGTTGCCCCTCGCTGACAAGCTACCACCCCAGCACTGCTGCTGCCCCTCACTCCAGACCCACTGACCCCAGCCCTGCAGTGCCCTTCACTTCTAAACTCACCAGCCCTGCTGGTGCCCTTCACTCCTGACCTGCAGCCCCCCCTGGCACTACCAGTGCCCCCCACGGGCCCCTGTAACCCTCCCAGCCCTGCTGGTACTCATTCCCACAGCCCCCTGTGTCCCAGTGCTGCAGGTGCTCTGCACATCTGACCTGCAGCCCCTGTCCCCTCCCAACTCTGCTGCCCAAGCAGCTGGCACACAATTAAGCTATGCACACACCTTCCAGCAGCCTCCGGGGCCTGCACAGAGAGCATGTGATCTCCTGACAGCCACTTGGCTTCCCCACTGCCCCCAGCATTGAGCAAAAGCAGAGGGAAAGTGAAAACCCAGACATTTGCTGGCATTTTAAAAAACCTGCCCAGGTTACATATGGTAACCCTACTACAGTGCATAGCTTGGAAGTGCAAGCTGAGCCAGGAAGGGGAGGGTGAGGTGCCCCTCTCCCTTAAGCAGTGCCCAGCGCATGTGCTCCACTCACCCACCCCAGTTTACACTACTGCTTTGAAGTGTTCATAAAATATCTATGTCTAAATCACAATTTTTATTTCAAAGTTCCTTGGGTATTCCTTCCTCTCTCATTTAAAATATACTAACCTGAAGTAATAAAAGGATATTGCCTCATTCTTTATGAATGTCTCTCTGCTTCTCTCTTTTTTTTTTCCTCCTCCAGATTCCTTGTCAGTTGAACTGTTGAAAAAAAGGAATAAACCTCTTAGACCAGATCAGAAAGGTAAATTTTTCATGTGGCTACTTTTCATGGGGAAATTCTCATGCACAATTTTTTTTTTTGCATTAGAAAACCTGTCCATGTTTA
>NW_028324641.1:0-18132 GCF_052110815.1 Crocodylus siamensis
CATTATGTCCCCTGCTGGTCCCTTGCAAAAGTGCTCCTGGATAATTTTCTCAAAGAGCTTCCCCAGGACTGAGGTAAGACTAACAGGCCTATAGTTTCCGGGGTCCTTTTTCTTCCCTTTTTTGAAAATGGGGACCACATTGGCCCTTTTGCAGTCCTTTGGCACCTCACAGAGCACCATGAGTGCTTGTAAAGCTGTGCAGGGCATCCCGCAATGACCTCTGCCAGTTCCCTCAGCACTTTGGGGTGGAGGTCATGGGGACCTGCTAATCTGAACACATCTAGTCCCTCCAGCAGTTTCCTGACTAGGTCCTCACTGCCCCTGAGCCTGGCTGCACCTTCCCTAGGTCCTTCCGGATTCCCAGTGGGGGGGATGTCCCTGTCCCTGCTCAGAAAAATGGAAGAAAGAAAAGAAACTATTAAAGAGATTAGCTTTGTCACCTGGTGCTACCACCAGATTACCAAGCATATCCTGCAGAGGTTGATATGGTACATTATTTGGTACCTTCTTTTAACCCCCTATGTATTTAAAAAATGGACTTCTTGTTATCCTTGATCCAGGTCGCTAGTCCCAGTTCTATCTCTGCCTTAGCCTTCCTAACAGTCCCCCTACAATCTCAAGCAATGGAGGTATACTCCTCCTTGGTGAGGGACCCTTCCTTCCATTGGGTGTACACCTCCTTTTTGAGACATTCCTGGATGCTTTTGGTGAGCCATGGGGGCTTTTGAGCCTTCTTGCCCCCTTGATCAGCATGGGGATTGTCATCCTTTGGGCCTGGAGGATTGGCTCCTTAAGGAAGGACCACTCCTCTTGGACTCCTAACTCCCCTCCCCTCCAGGACCTCAGTGCCTCCCTGATTAGTCTCCTTAGATCAATGAAATCCACCCTCCTGATGTCCAGGGCTGCTGCCTTGCTGCACACCTTTGACACCCTGCGCTGGATGGTGAATTCCAGTAGGCGATGATTGCTATCGCCCAGGTGGTCGAGAACCCACAGTCCACTCACCAGGTCATTGCCTGGTGGTGTTGGTGAATGTGTGGGGAAGGAGATGTGAAATACTTTCCTTATCCAGAGTGAGGCCATGAGGCCACACTCAGGCCCAGCCCTGAAGAATTAAGGAGGGATTGAACCTCAAAGTGTACTCCAACTGCAAAGGAGAGGGATGGATCCAGTTTGTTTCTGTTCAAACACCTCAGTGGATAAGCTTTATTCTGTGTTGGTTTTTAACTTAGTGAGTGGTATATTCGGGAGAAGGCCCAGGCTGCACAATTAGGTAGACCATGAGGTCTGAGGAAAATATGAGGCCACAGAGCGCTGAATGTTTGAATTGAAAAGGCAAGCTCTCAATCAGGGTATGTGCTTCAAGCAAAAGGGGTCATTTGGAAGAAGAGACCCAACAAACTCTGAGGATAGACATTGTGTTTTGTTTGTTTCCCTTGTGGTGCCAGCCTATTTTCTCTTTCCTTATTGGTGTGAAACTCTAAAAGACAATACCTTAACTTACAATGTGAGGCGGGGAGCAGGGTGTCCAGGTGGAGGAGCCCACATGAAGAGCCCGACCAGAAAAACCCACAATAGAGATGTGGTCCCAGGTACATAGAAATTGGGTGTAGCCTTCTATCAAAATTACATCAAGTGGTGGCAGGTTAGGATTATTGGGTGACTAGGAACTCTGCCCATCCAGTGTTCAGGGGGCCCTGGTGTGAGTAGACTACTGTCACCCATGGACACTCAGCTGTAATCCCACAATAGAAAACCTTCCAATTCTGAGTAGAGGTTGGAGTGATCGGGAGGGAGACATGTGGTTGTTCTCTGTTTTACAAGTATGTGAGGGAAGGACCAGAGAGATTTGAGGGCCAGGATTATCTTTCACCCATGGAGCCACGGCTGAAAAAGACCAGATGCTGTCCACGAGAAAGAATAGCAAACACCCCATTTGGGGTAAGAGCAACTAACAGGGCACGCACAACGTGCTCCAGGGCTGATTTTCATCTCTGTGTAAGACTTCAGTAGGAATTAAGTCATGCTGAGCTCTGCCCAGGAGGTAATTTCACCAGAGGGTGTGGAAATAAGGAACAGAGGGGAAAAAAACCCAGGAGACAAATATTATGCTGCAGAGTAATTTTAATTTTAGTGCACATAAGAAATTGAATATACAGCCACAGAACAAATACAGAGGAGACAGCAAATATTCCCAAGCTTTTCCAAATGGCCACAATGGGCCCATTTTGTACAAGGTGTGCTTCTTTCTTTCAGCTGCTGACTTTTACTACCAAGCTCTTTCCATTTATTTACTACTTGTCTCACTGAACAATGTCATATGAGTCAAAGCACAATATAAGGAGGGGAATAAACAGCTTCTCCATGATGCAGTTTGTGTAGCCAAGTTTCATGTTAGAAGCAAAGGATAAAAGAGCATCTCTTTCCCTTTGACACCAAAAACCTTTGACAACACTGTGGCTGTGTCAAGTAGTCTGCAATGGATTGCAAGTGGACTCTAGGGAAACAGAAGCTTCCTTTTAAATGACATCACAACATGAAGTGGCCTTAATACTTAAGAGCGCAGAGAATGCAAAGTTCCTAGAGTGACCAAGAAAAGCGTCTATGGGGGACGGAGCCTTCTAGCAATACTAAGCCCTCACTATGGAAGTACTGAGTGCTTAGCACTGCTCAAAGCCATCTCCCTTGGGTCAGCCGTGAATCTCTATCCTGTTTTTCATGTCTTCAATGCTCAAAGTGTCGTGGATATTTGAGATGGATTTAGCATGGCCAGCACTTTCCATAGCTGCCCCTACGCCCCCAGCGGGAATAGTAAGGGTAGCATGATCCAGAACCGCTCAAGCCCCCAGGCCCATAAAAGTATGGCCTTCCGTAGTCACATGGGTCCCAACAACCACTCCAAGATGACCTTCTGTAGCAGGGGTCCCAACAACCACTCCAAGATGACCTTCTGTACCAGGGGTCCCAACAACCACTCCAAGATGACCTTCTGTACCAGGGGTCCCAACAACCAGACTGGCCTTTGTAATAGAGGTCTTCAGTTGTGTCAAGGCTGTCAAACATCTTGCTGTGATGGAGGTGAACCTGAAACACAGCCGGGAGCAGAAGAAACATGACACGTGCAGTTCTGATGGGATCAAGGGTCAAAACTTGGGTGTGAATCTCAGGGAGATCTGGTAGGGACCCAGAGATTGGGGGATGGATCAGGGAAATACTGACCTCAGCCCTCATTTATGCCTGTGTCGCTGCTCTCCTTTCCTCCCTCTTGCCTCTTTGCTCCATTTGCCCCCAGCCTCTAACCCTAAACAACAGCTTCAAATCCTTCTCACTTGCTTTGCCTGCAAAATGCTGGCTGGAAAGCAGGCTCCAGGGCCCTGTGGGGCAGCTGCAGCAGGAGTGGGGGAGGGAGCCTTTACTCCAGGCCTAGGCAGCCCCTGGCTGGCAGAGTCCTGGGACGTGGGGAATGTGCATTCATTTCGGGATCCAGAACCCATGTCTTCCTCTTTCTGTCTCCTACCACTAAGATGTGGGCGGCCAAAGGTGGATTCCACCTCTGCAATTTGTTGCACTTGTTGCAAGTCAGGGCTGTGGGGAATCAGTTCACATGGGGAGAGGGGTGGGATGTTGGATATTGCTCTCTCTTTTCTGGGCTTTACCCGCTGCCTGGTTTGGATTGAGGACCTTGAGCCTCTTTATTTGAGCCAAGGGGACCCTGGACACCGAACTGAGGATTTTGATTGTCACTCCTGATTGGGCACATCTCCTTTTTGCACAAGACATGGCACAGCATTGCCTCAACTGGGTCCCTCCCTCATTCTGGCTATAAGCGTGCCAAATGCCCTTGAAATGCCAGCCTCACCTGTGGGCCCCCTGATGCCGGCCACCCACCAACTGCAACAAAAGCAATTAAAAGAAGGGGAAGACCCTGAGCAATGCAGAAGGTCCAGTGCAGTCAGTCAAGCCTTACTGATGCTTGCAATGACAGCCATACAAAAGCCAACTTAGAAATGGACATGGGTCAGGGATGCGTTGACCAAATGCTGTTGCTTCTGGGCACATGTTGGGTCTCAGTTCTTCTTGTCTGTCCCTTTAAGCTGCTCTGCTGACCAGCCCCTCTCCAGACCCCTTATCCTCAAAACACTTACTGAAACTGGGGAACCCAGGCATTGTTTCAGAGAAGAGTCGGACTTCCCATCAATTTTAGGAAAGTTTCATGCAGGCTGGGGTAGGGACATATGAGGGAAATTCTAATCGCAACTCAGCAAATTTTCTAACAAATTCATGGGAAAAAGAGTATTTTATGGCAAGAAAAAACAGAAGGACTAGCACTTGGTTTCAAAGGAATTTCACTAACTCTGTGCAGTTGACAATCTGCACCTGATATTTCTAATCGCGCACACAAAAACCCAATGCATTAGAACAGTGAATGTGAAGAACCCTTGGAAAGAATGCACTATGGAATTTCATCTGTACTCATCTAAGTTAAAAGATGAGCATGAAGTTTGTTGGTCTCAATGATACAAACACTCCTTACTGAAAAGTAAGAGCAATCATCTCAAATTCCCATGTGTCTGTCAAATTGCTGCCATTTCTTTGAAAGTTTCTGCACTTGTTTACTACCCCTTAATATCCTAAAACATCCTAGAGTATATATGCAAGATTCAGTCCTAATGTTAAAAGATTGTTTAACACAGTATCCCCAGAGTTAAAAGAGATTGAGGTGAATCGGACTTACCTGGTTTACCACAAGAGTGAATCAAGAGAAGTGAGTAAATAGCACTGCTTTGCAGGTCCTTTTATACAGATTCCTAAATTACCTGGTGCATCTGAAACTCGCTTTTCTTGCTTCTTAGATGCAATACGTTCTGTTGGGAATGTCACGCCTTCAATTTAGGTAATTGTTTTCATGTTTGTTTATAATTATTAATCTGTCCTCTCCCTCCTGATATTTCACATGCACACTAAATCTCTCTCAAGAATGTGCAGGGGTAAGAGCAACACTAGTTAAATATGCCATAACCCATTGCCTGCAACTTCTGGACTAAACATGCATTTTGTCCTGAAGGTGCAAATTCATTTTTCTTTTCAGAAGACTCTTTTCTGCAATGAAGTACTGTTTATATTGCTTCCTAAAATAGCTCATTTTCTTATTGTACCTCATAACCCCCCCACCAAGAGGAAGACCTAAATCAGGAATTCATTACGGGACAGGTCAAAGCCACCTGCTCCCAATGCTTGATCATCATGGGGGACTTTAACTTCCCTGACATCTCTTGGGATGAGCGCATGGCCAAATCTGACAGGTCGCATAGCTTTCTCAGGTGTATCGATGACCTTTACCTAACCCAAGAGGTCTATGGATCAACTAGGGGAGACACATTGCTGGATCTGGTCCTGGCCAAAGGGGAGGACCTGGTGAAAGATCTGCAGATTGAGGGGCAGATTGGTGACAGTGACCATGAATTGGTCAATTTCTTAGTTCACTGAAGAGCAGGCACATCAGGACCTGGGAGAACTCCTGTTCACCAGAGCTCCCCAAGGGGTAACAAGGTCTAATGGCCATAAACTTCAGGAAGGCCAATTTCAACTGGATAGAAGAAAAGAGTTCTTTATGGTGCATGTGTCCAGGGTCTGGAACAAACGCCCCGAAGAGGTGGTGCATGCACCTACTCTGGACTCCTTAAAAAAACAGCTGGGTTGATTTCTTGATCCAAGCTGACTTCCTGCCCAGGGGGCTGGACCCAATGATCTCATGAGGTCTCTTCCAGCTCCTAATGTCTATGAAATCTATGAACCACTATTCTCTAACAAACCTTGCCAAACTTCGAAGCTATTTCTGCCAGCCCAACCAATCACCATTGTATCACCTTGTTTTCGCTTTTGATGGCTGAAAATATCCCTCCTTAGTAGAGAAATCATTCAGATTTTAAAAGTAGTATTATAGAATACTATTCTTTAGATGCAATCTTGGAAGGAAATTCCACATCAGGCCCAATGAACTAAGCAATCTTCTTCTGCAGAGAATCTGTTAACAGAATTCCTTGGTAAACAGCTCTATTAGCTTTACAATTAGGTCAATCACACCCCGAAATTTAATTTCTAATCCTGTTATTATCACAAGGGCATTGAGCAATAAAGCATAAATCTGGATTATTTAATTTTCTCCAAGCAACTGGGTAGAAGCAGATACGGATTTAATAGTCTGCTCCACTGAAGGCATCAAGTTCTCCAGCTGATGGTGATAGAGTTTCTGTCCCTTTCATCTTTTCTGTTGGGTGGCTACTATAATTAAGGGAGGTCTCTGACACTCAAGGTCTTTCAAGCAGCTCTACAGTCTCTACTTTCCCCTGCAACAGGGCACTACTTCCTCTAATAACAGGGTTGCAGACAGGCCCCGGGCTCCTGGTTTTTCACAGAGATGTGTTTCAGAATCAGGACTGCAGATCAGTTCTGCTTAAGCTTGATTTGTTTTGGTTTTGATACGTTTTCGTCCAGGCCAAAGTAAGGGGTTGGAGCGAATGGGAGGGAGACACAAGGCTGCTCTCTGTTTTCAGAAGTCTGGGAGGGAAGGGTTGGAGAGATTTGAAGGCTCAGATTATCTTTCTGGAATGCAGAAAGCACATTATTATGAATCATGAAGCCCTGGCTGAAAAGGACCAGGTGCTCTATATGAGAGAGAATAGCAAACACCCCATCTGGGGTAGGAGGAAAGAACAGGGCACCCAGGCGTGCTTCAGGGCTGATTTTCTTCTTTGTGTAGGAATTGAGTGGGAACTGAGTCATGCTGTGTGGGGGGCTCTGCACAGGAAGGAATTTAACCAACAGGTTTGCAACAAACGAATGGAGAGAAGAAAAAACCCAGGCGGCAAATATTATGCTGCAGAGTAATTTTAATGCACAGAAGAAACTGAGTACACAGACACAGAAGGGATACAGGGGAGAGAGCAAATACTCGCCATGTTTTCGAAAGGGCCGCAACCGGGATACTACGCCTAGCCCGTTTTGTACAGGGTGTGCTTCTTTCCTTGCAGCTGCTGACTTTTACTACCAAGCTGTTTCCATCTATGCATTAACTTCTATTCTTCCTGAATAATGTCACATGAGACAAAGCACAATGTATGGAGGGGAATAAGCAGCTTCTTCATGAGGCAGTTTGTTTAGCTAAGTTTCTAGTTAGAAGCAAAGGAGAAAACAGCTTCTCTTTTGACACCAAAACCCTTTTGCACCACCATGGCTGTGCCAGGTGATCTGCAGTGGATTACAAGTGGAATCTAAGGAAGCAGAGGCTTCTGTTTAAATAACTGCACAGCATGAAGAGGCCTTAATGCTTAACAGTGCAGAGAATACAAAGCTCCTAGAATGACAAAGAAAAGCATAGCAAACACATGTATGGGGGAGGGAGTCTTCTAGCAATGCTGAGCCCTCACACTGGAGGTGCTGAGTGCTTAGCACTGCTCCGAGCCAAGTCCGTTGGGTCATCCGTGAATCTGTATCTTGCTTTTCATGTCCGGGTTGCTCCAAGTGCTGTGGATATTCGAGCTAGATTTAGCACGGCCAGCAGTTGCCATAGCCGTACTTGCGGCCCCAGCGGGAAGAGTAAGGATAGCAGCCACCAAGACGGTACAAGCCCCCATAGCCGTAGCAGTTGCCATAGTTATATGGCCTTTGGTAGGTGCATGGGTCCCAGCAACCATACCAATATGGCCTTCTATAGCAAGGGTCCCAGCAGTCATATTGGCCCTGGTAACACAGGTCTTCAATTGCGTCTAGGCTGTCAAACATCTTGCTGTGCTTGAGGTGAACCTGAAACACATGACAGGGAGCAGAGGAGACATGACACATCTGCAATTCTGATGGGAGCAAGGGCCAACACTTGGGAGCAACTCTCAGGGAAATCTGGTCAAGACCCGGAGACTGGGAGATGGAGCAGGGAAATGCTGACCTCAGCCCTCCTTTCTGCCTGTGTCGCTGCTCTCCTTTCCTCCCCCTCGTCTCTTTGCTGCACTTGCCCTCAGCCTCTCACTTTCTTTGCCTTCAAAATCCTGGCTGGAAAGCAGTCTCCCGGCCCCTGTGGGGCAGCTGCAGCAGCAGAGAGGAGGGAGCCTTTAGTCCAGGCCTAGGCAGCCCCTGGCCCAGTGGTTCAGGCACAGTCCTGGGTCGTGGGGAATGTGCATTCCCTTCAGGACCCAGAACCCAAGTCTTCCTCTTTCTGTCTCCTGCCACTGGGACCTGGGGGCAAAGGTGGATTCCACCTCTGACACTGGTTGCACTGCAGGAAGGATTCAGCCTTAGGCAGTTGTCACTTTTGGATCGCACAGTCCTGGGCAAAGTCAGGGCTGTGGGGAATCACTCCAACTGGGGTGAGAGGTGAGATCTCAGATATTGCTCCCTCTTTTCTGGGCTTTGCAGTGGCTTAACACGCTGCCTGCTTTGGACTGGAGGAGCTTGAGTCTCTTTATGCGAGCTATGGGGACCCTGGATACCTAACTCGGGTTTTTGATTGTCACTCCTAACTGCGCACACCTACTCGTTGCACAACCCATGCCACAGCATCGCCTCAGCTGGTCCCTCTTTTAGTCTGGCCACTAGTGTCCCAAATGCCCTTGAAATGCCAGCCTCACCTGTGGGCTCCCTAATTCCTGCCACCCAGCAACTGCAACAAAAGCAGCAAAAACAAGGGAAAGACCCTGAGCATTGAATGCAAGTACAAGATCAATTATTACATTTAAAACCTAAAGCAAAATAGTTGTAAGAGATCAAGCTAAATTGGACTTACCCGGCTCACTGAAGAGAGAAGTCAAGGAATGATTAAATCACCCTCATCTGTGCGACCTTTTATACACTTCTTAGGCTGCCGGGAGTGTTTGAGGCATCTCCTGTGCTTGAGGTCCTTATTAGTGATAAAACATATTTTGCCATGTGGGTCATCCCTCCAAATGCTGTAATTGTTTCGCTCCATGTTTGTGATTATTGTGGTTTTTAATTTATGACCTGCAAATTAGACCCCCGGGAGCCTTTAAAATTAAAACCTTATGGATCATATAGTCAGTCTTGCTGTTTGACTCTACTGTAATAATTAGAGTTGAAAGATGGGGGGTAAATCTGCCAGCTACCCAGAGCAGTCGGTGCTGGTACAATTTGCTCTCAGGTGTGTGAATCCAGTTTGGTCCATGCTCTTCTGTGTCGGGGGTTCGGAAACTCAAAGGGAGGAGGAGCCATTGTTTAGTTTGCTCATATGTGCAGCTCCATTTTTCTGATTCAATGCCCACCCAACCAATGGATGTCAGCCCATTGACTGGTGGATGGACTTCAAAAGCTTCCCAGAACTAGTGAACCACACTTATGATTTTTTAAAGCCTGGAGTGATTTAAGCTTGACTGTGTACTACTTTCGTTTATTTGTGGGGCTTTTTGGTGAGGGGAGGGGGGTATGGGGTGTCTGGGTTCAATTCCCCTTCATGTAAATTAGAAATTCATTTTTGACTGACTTCCTGTGGGTTCACAAGTGCGCTGGTATCGGGGTTCATGGGAAAACACTATTGCTGAGCTGCCTGCTGTCGATTGCTTGGGATGGCTGTAGGACAAAAGAAAGAATGGGGTCTGATGAAAGCTCTGAGTTACAGCCTTGAAGCTATCTGGGATGAACATCCTTGTCTTTTTCTATGCCTAGCCAAGACAATTGTTGGCATCGTCATAGATTTCAAATACGAAGCCTAGGTAGATAGGCAAGCGAGAGAGAATAAAACACTGCTGGCCACCTAGAAGCTGCAGAAGCGAGGGGTAGGGGAGAGAAGAGCTTGGGTTTGTTCTGTTTCAATATTCTTCCCTTAACATGTCCTCTGCCACTGTAAGACACCTGCGACCTGCTGGATGGACCTGTGATGTGTCTCAGTCTGGCATTTCTTGTGTTCTTAATGAACTGAAGTGAGTTGAGATGATTCAGCTAATCTGAATGCTGAGCAGACTTGGTGTGTGATAGGAGCCATGTTTTGTAAAGAGCTTGAAACCCTGTTACAGAAAAACACTGCAAAAAAGTTTTCATTTAATTTGGGAAAGGAGAAGAGCATTTCTCTCTTTCTTGTGTCGTATGTCTTCCTGTCTCTCTTGCTTTTTCTCCTTCAAGAGTCCTTGAAGTTGATTGCTGTGTTAAGTAATAGCACCGGTAGATCTGGGCTGTGAACTTTAGAAGAGAATTGTTTATTAAAAGTGAGAGAAACCTGCGGCTGCTTTTGAAATGCAAATCAGAGAGCACCAAATTGCAATGCTATAACAACTCGTGACCTAACGATGGCTTGCAGAACTGCATTTTGATTTTGATCTGTATTTTTAAAGTGTCTGTATTGCTACATACAGGGTGTCCTCCAGTTTGACCTTTGTAGTAATATAATGATTTGGTGCTGTAACAGCTTTCATGTTAAGGTTCATGTTAATGAAGAGCTTCGATTCCCTAAGTTTGGAGAACATTAGAATATCCACTGTGTCTGTTATTATCCTTATTTTCTGTGAAACTAAGTAGTGACACTTTGAGTTGAAAGTCACTTGCCTGTCATTAAATGACTTTATAAACGTAATGGTCCTGACTGCTGCATGTGCAACATGAAACCGACTCTGTGAGCCCCGGGACATTATGTCACAAAATAACTTTAGGGCTATTCCCTATTAAAGGGGGTTTGGCAGTTAAAACATCTAAATGTATCATTGGCACGATTATAATTATTTCAGAGCTATGCCCATCTTTGGCTATCATATCTTTTGTTTTTTTGGGGCGAGCGTCTTCTGAATCACCTTCTGAAGTAAACAATGGCCAAGTACATCATACTGCCTTCTCCTTTCACTTCATGTCCTTTGGGCAGGAAGAGGAGAGTTCTGCTAAGGAAAAAGCAAGTCTAAGTTGCTTAGTTGTTAATAGAGGTGTAAAATTGAGAAGTTTATTATGTAGTACAAGGTGGAAAGCTTTGTTATAGGTATTTCATGTGATTCTATGAAAAAAGTCCACCGCCACTTCGCAGTTAACAGTTCCTAAAAAATAAAAGCTTAATGGGAAACTCATATTCTCCTTATAACATCCCATAAGTTCCTTTACGAAAGTGAAAACATGATCTCTGCAGGTGTTTGAGGATGGAAATGAAGTGTATGGAGTGGAATATGAGTGTGGTGGGCCTGTCAGAAGAGGGGATGGGGACAGTGAAAACCCTTCTCTAAGGTACAACCCAGTATCTGAGTGACTGAACACTTTCTGAGTGTGTGTAGGGAGCTATGAGCTATGAGACACTCTTACCCCTTTGTCCTTCCTTTCAGTCGTTTGGCTCTTTTGTGGCGCTTTTATAAACAAAATTAAATTATGGAAATACACTTGAAGATTTAAATCTCAAAATGTTTAGAAGACAGCCTGTTAGCTCTACCATTTTGGTAAATGGTGAAAATATTTGCTTCTGTTCTGAATCAAGTTTAATGCTAAGTTCCAAGTGTGGAATAATTTTCCCTGCAAAGAAAGAAACTCTGATTGTCAGCAAGTTCTACCCTTCCCTCCCAGTGCAACCTCTATTAAGTCACTTACATAAGACCAGGAATGTAGTTGGTCCAGAAATTTTTAGAATGGAAAAAACATTTAGTATGCATGCGAAATATCGTGAGGCAGAGGACATATTAATAATCAGCAAACATGAAAACAATTATTTAAATTGAATGTGTGACATTCCCAACAGAACGTATTGCATCTAAGAAGCAAGAAAAGCGAGTTTCAGATGCACCAGGTAATTTAGGAATCTGTATAAAAGGACCTGCAAAGCAGTGCTATTTACTCACTTCTCTTGATTCACTCTTGTGGTAAACCAGGTAAGTCCGATTCACCTCAATCTCTTTTAACTCTGGGGATACTGTGTTAAACAATCTTTTAACATTAGGACTGAATCTTGCATATATACTCTAGGATGTTTTAGGATATTAAGGGGTAGTAAACAAGTGCAGAAACTTTCAAAGAAATGGCAGCAATTTGACAGACACATGGGAATTTGAGATGATTGCTCTTACTTTTCAGTAAGGAGTGTTTGTATCATTGAGACCAACAAACTTCATGCTCATCTTTTAACTTAGATGAGTACAGATGAAATTCCATAGTGCATTCTTTCCAAGGGTTCTTCACATTCACTGTTCTAATGCATTGGGTTTTTGTGTGCGCGATTAGAAATATCAGGTGCAGATTGTCAACTGCACAGAGTTAGTGAAATTCCTTTGAAACCAAGTGCTAGTCCTTCTGTTTTTTCTTGCCATAAAATACTCTTTTTCCCATGAATTTGTTAGAAAATTTGCTGAGTTGCGATTAGAATTTCCCTCATATGTCCCTACCCCAGCCTGCATGAAACTTTCCTAAAATTGATGGGAAGTCCGACTCTTCTCTGAAACAATGCCTGGGTTCCCCAGTTTCAGTAAGTGTTTTGAGGATAAGGGGTCTGGAGAGGGGCTGGTCAGCAGAGCAGCTTAAAGGGACAGACAAGAAGAACTGAGACCCAACATGTGCCCAGAAGCAACAGCATTTGGTCAACGCATCCCTGACCCATGTCCATTTCTAAGTTGGCTTTTGTATGGCTGTCATTGCAAGCATCAGTAAGGCTTGACTGACTGCACTGGACCTTCTGCATTGCTCAGGGTCTTCCCCTTCTTTTAATTGCTTTTGTTGCAGTTGGTGGGTGGCCGGCATCAGGGGGCCCACAGGTGAGGCTGGCATTTCAAGGGCATTTGGCACGCTTATAGCCAGAATGAGAGAGGGACCCAGTTGAGGCAATGCTGTGCCATGTCTTGTGCAAAAAGGAGATGTGCCCAATCAGGAGTGACAATCAAAATCCTCAGTTCGGTGTCCAGGGTCCCCTTGGCTCAAATAAAGAGGCTCAAGGTCCTCAATCCAAACCAGGCAGCGGGTAAAGCCCAGAAAAGAGAGAGCAATATCCAACATCCCACCCCTCTCCCCATGTGAACTGATTCCCCACAGCCCTGACTTGCAACAAGTGCAACAAATTGCAGAGGTGGAATCCACCTTTGGCCGCCCACATCTTAGTGGTAGGAGACAGAAAGAGGAAGACGTGGGTTCTGGATCCTGAAATGAATGCACATTCCCCACGTCCCAGGACTCTGCCAGCCAGGGGCTGCCTAGGCCTGGAGTAAAGGCTCCCTCCCCCACTCCTGCTGCAGCTGCCCCACAGGGCCCTGGAGCCTGCTTTCCAGCCAGCATTTTGCAGGCAAAGCAAGTGAGAAGGATTTGAAGCTGTTGTTTAGGGTTAGAGGCTGGGGGCAAATGGAGCAAAGAGGCAAGAGGGAGGAAAGGAGAGCAGCGACACAGGCATAAATGAGGGCTGAGGTCAGTATTTCCCTGATCCATCCCCCAATCTCTGGGTCCCTACCAGATCTCCCTGAGATTCACACCCAAGTTTTGACCCTTGATCCCATCAGAACTGCACGTGTCATGTTTCTTCTGCTCCCGGCTGTGTTTCAGGTTCACCTCCATCACAGCAAGATGTTTGACAGCCTTGACACAACTGAAGACCTCTATTACAAAGGCCAGTCTGGTTGTTGGGACCCCTGGTACAGAAGGTCATCTTGGAGTGGTTGCTGGGACCCCTGGTACAGAAGGTCATCTTGGAGTGGTTGTTGGGACCCCTGCTACAGAAGGTCATCTTGGAGTGGTTGTTGGGACCCATGTGACTACGGAAGGCCATACTTTTATGGGCCTGGGGGCTTGAGCGGTTCTGGATCATGCTACCCTTACTATTCCCGCTGGGGGCGTAGGGGCAGCTATGGAAAGTGCTGGCCATGCTAAATCCATCTCAAATATCCACGGCACTTTGAGCATTGAAGACATGAAAAACAGGATAGAGATTCACGGCTGACCCAAGGGAGATGGCTTTGAGCAGTGCTAAGCACTCAGTACTTCCATAGTGAGGGCTTAGTATTGCTAGAAGGCTCCGTCCCCCATAGACGCTTTTCTTGGTCACTCTAGGAACTTTGCATTCTCTGCGCTCTTAAGTATTAAGGCCACTTCATGTTGTGATGTCATTTAAAAGGAAGCTTCTGTTTCCCTAGAGTCCACTTGCAATCCATTGCAGACTACTTGACACAGCCACAGTGTTGTCAAAGGTTTTTGGTGTCAAAGGGAAAGAGATGCTCTTTTATCCTTTGCTTCTAACATGAAACTTGGCTACACAAACTGCATCATGGAGAAGCTGTTTATTCCCCTCCTTATATTGTGCTTTGACTCATATGACATTGTTCAGTGAGACAAGTAGTAAATAAATGGAAAGAGCTTGGTAGTAAAAGTCAGCAGCTGAAAGAAAGAAGCACACCTTGTACAAAATGGGCCCGTTGTGGCCATTTGGAAAAGCTTGGGAATATTTGCTGTCTCCTCTGTATTTGTTCTGTGGCTGTATATTCAATTTCTTATGTGCACTAAAATTAAAATTACTCTGCAGCATAATATTTGTCTCCTGGGTTTTTTTCCCCTCTGTTCCTTATTTCCACACCCTCTGGTGAAATTACCTCCTGGGCAGAGCTCAGCATGACTTAATTCCTACTGAAGTCTTACACAGAGATGAAAATCAGCCCTGGAGCACGTTGTGCGTGCCCTGTTAGTTGCTCTTACCCCAAATGGGGTGTTTGCTATTCTTTCTCGTGGACAGCATCTGGTCTTTTTCAGCCGTGGCTCCATGGGTGAAAGATAATCCTGGCCCTCAAATCTCTCTGGTCCTTCCCTCACATACTTGTAAAACAGAGAACAACCACATGTCTCCCTCCCGATCACTCCAACCTCTACTCAGAATTGGAAGGTTTTCTATTGTGGGATTACAGCTGAGTGTCCATGGGTGACAGTAGTCTACTCACACCAGGGCCCCCTGAACACTGGATGGGCAGAGTTCCTAGTCACCCAATAATCCTAACCTGCCACCACTTGATGTAATTTTGATAGAAGGCTACACCCAATTTCTATGTACCTGGGACCACATCTCTATTGTGGGTTTTTCTGGTCGGGCTCTTCATGTGGGCTCCTCCACCTGGACACCCTGCTCCCCGCCTCACATTGTAAGTTAAGGTATTGTCTTTTAGAGTTTCACACCAATAAGGAAAGAGAAAATAGGCTGGCACCACAAGGGAAACAAACAAAACACAATGTCTATCCTCAGAGTTTGTTGGGTCTCTTCTTCCAAATGACCCCTTTTGCTTGAAGCACATACCCTGATTGAGAGCTTGCCTTTTCAATTCAAACATTCAGCGCTCTGTGGCCTCATATTTTCCTCAGACCTCATGGTCTACCTAATTGTGCAGCCTGGGCCTTCTCCCGAATATACCACTCACTAAGTTAAAAACCAACACAGAATAAAGCTTATCCACTGAGGTGTTTGAACAGAAACAAACTGGATCCATCCCTCTCCTTTGCAGTTGGAGTACACTTTGAGGTTCAATCCCTCCTTAATTCTTCAGGGCTGGGCCTGAGTGTGGCCTCATGGCCTCACTCTGGATAAGGAAAGTATTTCACATCTCCTTCCCCACACATTCACCAACACCACCAGGCAATGACCTGGTGAGTGGACTGTGGGTTCTCGACCACCTGGGCGATAGCAATCATCGCCTACTGGAATTCACCATCCAGCGCAGGGTGTCAAAGGTGTGCAGCAAGGCAGCAGCCCTGGACATCAGGAGGGTGGATTTCATTGATCTAAGGAGACTAATCAGGGAGGCACTGAGGTCCTGGAGGGGAGGGGAGTTAGGAGTCCAAGAGGAGTGGTCCTTCCTTAAGGAGCCAATCCTCCAGGCCCAAAGGATGACAATCCCCATGCTGATCAAGGGGGCAAGAAGGCTCAAAAGCCCCCATGGCTCACCAAAAGCATCCAGGAATGTCTCAAAAAGGAGGTGTACACCCAATGGAAGGAAGGGTCCCTCACCAAGGAGGAGTATACCTCCATTGCTTGAGATTGTAGGGGGACTGTTAGGAAGGCTAAGGCAGAGATAGAACTGGGACTAGCGACCTGGATCAAGGATAACAAGAAGTCCATTTTTTAAATACATAGGGGGTTAAAAGAAGGTACCAAATAATGTACCATATCAACCTCTGCAGGATATGCTTGGTAATCTGGTGGTAGCACCAGGTGACAAAGCTAATCTCTTTAATAGTTTCTTTTCTTTCTTCCATTTTTCTGAGCAGGGACAGGGACATCCCCCCCACTGGGAATCCGGAAGGACCTAGGGAAGGTGCAGCCAGGCTCAGGGGCAGTGAGGACCTAGTCAGGAAACTGCTGGAGGGACTAGATGTGTTCAGATTAGCAGGTCCCCATGACCTCCACCCCAAAGTGCTGAGGGAACTGGCAGAGGTCATTGCGGGATGCCCTGCACAGCTTTACAAGCACTCATGGTGCTCTGTGAGGTGCCAAAGGACTGCAAAAGGGCCAATGTGGTCCCCATTTTCAAAAAAGGGAAGAAAAAGGACCCCGGAAACTATAGGCCTGTTAGTCTTACCTCAGTCCTGGGGAAGCTCTTTGAGAAAATTATCCAGGAGCACTTTTGCAAGGGACCAGCAGGGGACATAATGCTTAGAGGCAATCAACATAGGTTCATTAGAGGCAGGTCCTGCCAGACCAACCTGGTGGCCTTCTACAACCAGGTCACAAGAGCCCTGGACGCAGGTGTCATGGTGGACGTAGTCTTTCTG
Source organism: Crocodylus siamensis (assembly GCF_052110815.1). Classification (NCBI taxonomy): domain Eukaryota; kingdom Metazoa; phylum Chordata; order Crocodylia; family Crocodylidae; genus Crocodylus; species Crocodylus siamensis. Next base: position 16,690 of record NW_028324641.1, read on the forward strand.
GACTTTAGGAAGGCCTTCGACACTGTCTCTCATCCCATCCTCATTAAAAAATTAGGCAACTGTGGTGTCAATGCCTACACAGTCAGATGGGTTGCTAATTCGCTGGAGGGCCACACCCAGGGAGTGGTGGATGGGTCATTTTCGACCTGGAGGGACATGGGCAGTGGGGTTCCCCAGGGCTCAGTCCTCAGGCCCCCACTGTTCAGTATCTTCATTAGTGACTTGGACGAGGGGGGGAAAAGCACCTTGTTCAAATTCATGGATGACACTAAAATGTGGGGAGAAGTAGGCACACTAGAGGAGAGGGACAGGCTGCAACTAGATCTGGACAGGTTACAGAGGTGGGCAGATGAGAACAGGATGGGATTCAATACAGGAAGAACCAGCAGCATACCCACAGGCTTGGGAACTCCCTTCTCATCAGCACAGAGGCAGAAAAGGATCTTGGTGTCATTATTAATTCCAAGATGAACATGGGCTGCCAATGTGGGGAGGCAGTCAGGAAGGCCAACCACACCTTGTCATGCATCCACAGATGCATCACAAGCAGGTCCAAGGAGGTGATCCTCCCCCTCTATGCGACATTGGTCAGGCCTCAGCTGAAGTACTGCGTCCAGTTCTGGGTGCCGCACTTCAGCAGGGATGTGGACAACATGGAGAGGGTCCAGAGGAGGGCCACTCACATGATCAGGGGGCAGCAAGGCAGGCTCTGCAAGGAGAGGTTAAGGGACCTGAACCTGTTCAACCTCCACAAGCTAATCCTGAGAGGGGATCTGGTGGCCATCTACAAACTGGCCAAGGAGGACCAGCAGGCCATGGGAGAGTCCCTGTTCCCCCAAGCACTACTGGGAGTAACAAGGAATAATGGCTGTAAGTTGACCAAGAGTAGATTCAGGCTAGATATCAGGAGGCACTACTTCACAGTCAGGGTGGCTAGGGCCTGGAACCAACTTCCAAGGGAAGTGGTCATCACTCCTACCCTGCAGGTCTTCAGATGGAGGCTAGGCAATCACCTTTCCGGAGTCGTTTGACCCCAGCATTCTTTCCTGCCTATGGCAGGGAGTCAAACTTGACCCGCTTAGGTCCCTTCCGACCCTACCAACTATGAAACAATGAAACTATGAAGTATATAGGAAATAGATAGTTGAGAAGGTGTTAGAGGAAAGAATTAGAAAGAATGATTGTGCACGTTTTTCAGAAACTGTTAGCGGTGTTTCTAAAAGCTGTGCCCAGAAACTCAGCCTTGAGTTTATATCCTACATGTCATTGCCTGGTTGTTCCTTGATTCCATAGATATTCCTGCAGGGTTTAGCATAGCCCACAGTTGCCACTGAGGTAACTGTGGCACAACTGCCAGCCCCCGAAGCCCTCCATAGCCAAAAAGCCCCTGGAATCAGAGAGGCCCCTGGACTCAAAGGCATCCCCAAAACCAGCTCCAAGTTC
>NW_028324642.1:0-12081 GCF_052110815.1 Crocodylus siamensis
TTCGCTTCCCTGGGTTTGACCTGGTGGCTGCAAGGCCCCGTTGACTTGCCTGGGGTTGACCTGGTGCCCGGACTTGCTGCCGGACGGGGCTTCATTCCCAAACAACCACTGGGATAGAGGATGCAGGACCTGCACAACCGCCAGGGGCTTAAGACTCCATCAAGTGCCCCCGACACCCAGGCTTAAGCCTCCAAGGAGTGCCCCCCCCCACACCTCGGCCAGAACCCATTCCCTTGCCTGGGGTTGACCTGGTGGATGCAGGCCCCATAGGCTTGCACGGGGTTGACCTGTTGGCTGCAAGGCCCCATTTGCTTCCCTGGGGTTGACCTGGTGGCTGCAAGGCCCCATTAGCTTCCCTGGGGTTCACCTGGTGGCTGGAAGGCCCCATGGGCTTGCCTGGGGTTGAACTGGTTGCTGCAAGGCCCCATTTGCTTCCCTGGGGTTGACCAGGTGGCTGCAAGGCCCCTTTCGCTTCCCTGGGGTTGACCTGGTAGCTGCAGGGCCCCATTCCCTTGCCTGGGGTTGACCTGGTGGCTCCAAGGCCGCCTTCGCCTGCCTGGGGTTCACCTGGTGGCTGCAAGGCCCCATTCGCTTGCCTGGGGTTGACCTGGTGGCTGCAAGGCCAAATGTGCTTATCTGGGGTTGAACTGGTTGCTGCAAGGCCCCATTCGCCTCTCTGGGTTTGACCTGGTGGCTGCAAGGCCACGTTCACTTGCCTGGGGTTGACCTGGTGCCAGGACTTGCTGCCGGCCGGGGCTTCATTCCCAAACAACCACTGGGATTGCGGATGCAGGACCTGCACAACCGCCAGGGGCTCAAGACTCCATCAAGTGCCCCCCACACCCAGGCTTAAGCCTCCAAGGAGTGCCCCCCCACACCTCGGCCAGAACCCATTCACTTGCCTGGGGTTGACCTGGTGGATGCAGGCCCCATAGGCTTCCCTGGGGTTGACCTGGTGGCTGCAAGGCCGCATGTGCTTACCTGGGGTTGAACTGGTTGATGCAAGGCCCCATTTGCTTCCCTGGGGTTAACCTGGTGGCTGCAAGGCCCCTTTCACTTCCCTGGGGTTGACCTGGTAGCTGCAAGGCCCCATTCCCTTGCCTGGGGTTGACCTGGTGGCTCCAAGGCCGCATTAGCTTGCCTGGGGTTGACCTGGTGGCTGCAAGGCCCCATTCGCTTGCCATGGGTTGACCTGGTGCCTGCAAGGCCCCATGTGCTTATCTGGGGTTGAACTGGTTGCTGCAAGGCCCCATTCGATTCGCTGTGTTTGACCTGGTGGTTGCAAGGCCCCGTTCACTTGCCTGGGGTTGACCTGGTGCCCGGACTTGCTCCCGGCCGGGCCTTCATTCCCAAACAACCACTGGGATTGCGGATGCAGGACCTGCAGAACTGCCAGGGGCTTAAGACTCCATCAAGTGCCCCCGACACCCAGGCTTAAGCCTCCAAGGAGTGCCCCCCCACACCTCGGCCAGAACCCATTCACTTGCCTGGGGTTGACCTGTTGGCTGCAAGGCCCCATTTGCTTCCCTGGGGTTGACCTGGTGGCTGCAACGCCCCATGTGCTTACCTGGGATTGAACTGGTTGGTGCAAGGCCCCATTTGCTTCCCTGGGGGTGACCTCCTGGCTGCAAGGCCCCTTTCGCTTCCCTGGGGTTGACCTGGTAGCTGCAAGGCCCCATTCCCTTGCCTGGGGTTGACCTGGTGGCTCCAAGGCCGCATTCGCTTGCCTGGGTTTGACCTGGTGGCTGCAAGGCCCCATTCGCTTGCCTGGGGTTGACCTGGTGGCTGCAAGGCCCCATTCGCTTGCCTGGGGTTGACCTGGTGGCTGCAAGGCCCCATTCGCTTGCCTGGGGTTGACCTGGTGGCTGCAAGGCCCCATGTGCTTATCTGGGGTTGAACTGGTTGCTGCAAGGCCCCATTCGCTTCCCTGGGTTTGACCTGGTGGCTGCAAGGCCACGTTGACTTGCCTGGGGTTGACCTGGTGCCCGGACTTGCTGCCGGACGGGGCTTCATTCCCAAACAACCACTGGGATAGAGGATGCAGGACCTGCACAACCGCCAGGGGCTTAAGACTCCATCAAGTGCCCCCGACACCCAGGCTTAAGCCTCCAAGGAGTGCCCCCCCACACCTCGGCCAGAACCCATTCCCTTGCCTGGGGTTGACCTGGTGGATGCAGGCCCCATAGGCTTGCACGGGGTTGACCTGTTGGCTGCAAGGCCCCATTTGCTTCCCTGGGGTTGACCTGGTGGCTGCAAGGCCCCATTAGCTTCCCTGGGTTTGACCTGGTGGCTGGAAGGCCCCATGGGCTTGCCTGGGGTTGAACTGGTTGCTGCAAGGCCCCATTTGCTTCCCTGGGGTTGACCAGGTGGCTGCAAGGCCCCTTTCGCTTCCCTGGGGTTGACCTGGTAGCTGCAGGGCCCCATTCCCTTGCCTGGGGTTGACCTGGTGGCTCCAAGGCCGCCTTCGCCTGCCTGGGGTTCACCTGGTGGCTGCAAGGCCCCATTCGCTTGCCTGGGGTTGACCTGGTGGCTGCAAGGCCAAATGTGCTTATCTGGGGTTGAACTGGTTGCTGCAAGGCCCCATTCGCCTCTCTGGGTTTGACCTGGTGGCTGCAAGGCCCCGTTCACTTGCCTGGGGTTGACCTGGTGCCAGGACTTGCTGCCGGCCGGGGCTTCATTCCCAAACAACCACTGGGATTGCGGATGCAGGACCTGCACAACCGCCAGGGGCTCAAGACTCCATCAAGTGCCCCCCACACCCAGGCTTAAGCCTCCAAGGAGTGCCCCCCCACACCTCGGCCAGAACCCATTCCCTTGCCTGGGGTTGACCTGGTGGATGCAGGCCCCATAGGCTTGCACGGGGTTGACCTGTTGGCTGCAAGGCCCCATTTGCTTCCCTGGGGTTGACCTGGTGGCTGCAAGGCCCCATTAGCTTCCCTGGGGTTGACCTGGTGGCTGCAAGGCCTCTTTCGCTTGCCTGGGGTTGACCTGGTAGCTGCAAGGCCCCATTCGCTTGCCTGGGGTTGACTTGGTGGCTGCAAGGCCCCATTCGCTTTCCTGGGGTTGACCTGGTGGCTGCAAGGCCCCGTTCACTTGCCTGGGGTTGACCTGGTGCCCGGACTTGCTGCCGGCAGGGCCTTCATTCCCAAACAACCACTGGGATTGTGGATGCAGGACCTACACAACCGCCAGGGGCTTAAGACTCCATCAAGTGCCCCCGACACCCAGGCTTAAGCCTCCAAGGAGTGCCCCCCCCACACCTCGGCCAGAACCCATTCACTTGCCTGGGGTTGACCTGGTGGATGCAGGCCCCATAGGCTTGCACGGGGTTGACCTGCTGGCTGCAAGGCCCCTTTCGCTTCCCTGGGGTTGACCTGGTAGCTGCAAGGCCCCATTCCTTTGGCTGGGGTTGACCTGGTGGCTGCAAGGCCCCATTCGCTTGCCTGGGGTTGACCTGGTGGCTGCAAGGCCCCATTCGCTTGCCTGGGGTTGATCTGGTGGCTGCAAGGCCCCGTGTGCTTATCTGGGGTTGAACTGGTTGCTGCAAGGCCCCATTCGCTTGCCTGGGTTTGACCTGGTGGCTGCAAGGCCCCGTTCCCTTGCCTGGGGTTGACCTGGTGCCCGGACTTGCTGCCGGCCAGGGCTCCATTCCCAAACAACCACTGGGATTGTGAATCCAGGACCTGCACAACCGCCAGGGGCTTAAGACTCCATGAAGTGCCCCCGACACCCAGGCTTAAACCTCCAAGGAGTGCCCCCCCACACCTCGGCCAGAACCCATTCACTTGCCTGGGGTTGACCTGGTGGATGCAGGCCCCATAGGCTTGCACGGGGTTGACCTGTTGGCTGCAAGGCCCCATTTGCTTCCCTGGGGTTGACCTGGTGGCTGCAAGGCCCCATTAGCTTCCCTGGGGTTGACCTGGTGCCTGCAAGGCCCCATGTGCTTACCTGTGGTAGACCTGGTTGCTGCAAGGCCCCATTTGCTTACCGGGGGTTGACCTGGTGGCTGCAAGGCCCCTTTCGCTTCCCTGGGGTTGACCTGGTAGCTGCAAGGCCCCATTCCCTTGCCTGGGGTTGACCTGGTGGCTGCAAGGCCCCATTCGCTTGCCTGGGGTTGACCTGGTGGCTGCAAGGCCCCATTCGCTTGCCTGGGGTTGATCTGGTGGCTTCAAGGCCCCGTTCCCTTGCCTGGGGTTTACCTGGTGCCCGGACTTGCTGCCGGCCGGGGCTTCATTCCCAAACAACCACTGGGATTGCGGATGCAGGACCTGCACAAACTCCAGGAGCTTAAGACTCCATCAAGTGCCCCCCACACACAGGCTTAAGCCTCCAAGGAGTGCCCCCCCACACCTCGGCCAGAACCCATTCACTTGCCTGGGGTTGACCTGGTGGATGCAGGCCCCATAGGCTTGCACGGGGTTGACCTGCTGGCTGCAAGAACCCATTTGCTTCCCTGGGGTTGACCTGGTGGCTGCAAGGCCCCATTAGCTTCCCTGGGGTTGACCTGGTGGCTGGAAGGCCCAATGGGCTTGCCTGGGGTTGAACTGGTTGCTGCAAGGCCCCATTTGCTTCCCAGGGGTTGACCAGGTGGCTGCAAGGCCCCTTTCTCTTCCCTGGGGTTGAGCTGGTAGCTGCAGGGCCCCATTCCCTTGCCTGGGGTTGACCTGGTGGCTCCAAGGCCGCATTCGCCTGCCTGGGGTTCACCTGGTGGCTGCAAGGCCCCATTCGCTTGCCTGGGGTTGACCTGGTGGCTGCAAGGCCCCATGTGCTTATCTGGGGTTGAACTGGTTGCTGCAAGGCCCCATTCGCCTCTCTGGGTTTGACCTGGTGGCTGCAAGGCCCCGTTCACTTGCCTGGGGTTGACCTGGTGCCAGGACTTGCTGCCGGCCGGGGCTTCATTCCCAAAAAACCACTGGGATTGCGGATGCAGGACCTGCACAACCGCCAGGGGCTCAAGACTCCATCAAGTGCCCCCCACACCCAGGCTTAAGCCTCCAAGGAGTGCCCCCCCACACCTCGGCCAGAACCCATTCCCTTGCCTGGGGTTGACCTGGTGGATGCAGGCCCCATAGGCTTGCACGGGGTTGACCTGTTGGCTGCAAGGCCCCATTCGCTTGCCTGGGGTTGACCTGGTGGCTGCAAGGCCCCATTCGCTTGCCTGGGGTTGACCTGGTGGCTGCAAGGCCCCGTTCACTTGCCTGGGGTTGACCTGGTGCCCGGACTTGCTGCCGGCAGGGCCTTCATTCCCAAACAACCACTGGGATTGTGGATGCAGGACCTGCACAACCGCCAGGGGCTTAAGACTCCATCAAGTGCCCCCGACACCCAGGCTTAAGCCTCCAAGGAGTGCCCCCCCACACCTCGGCCAGAACCCATTCATTTTCCTGGGGTTGACCTGGTGGATGCAGGCCCCATAGGCTTGTAAGGGGTTGACCTGTTGGCTGCAAGGCCCCATTTGTTTCCCTGGGGTTGACCTGGTGGCTGCAAGGCCCCATTAGCTTCCCTGGGGTTGACCTGGTGGCTGCAAGGCCCCATTTGCTTCCCTGGGGTTGACCTGGTGGCTGCAAGGACCCTTTCGCTTCCCTGGGGTTGACCTGGTAGCTGCAAGGCCCCATTCCCTTGCCTGGGGTTGACCTGGTGGCTCCAAGGCCGCATTCGCTTGCCTGGGGTTGACCTGGTGGCTGCAAGGCCCCATTCGCTTGCCTGGGGTTGACCTGGTGGCTGCAAGGCCCCATGTGCTTATCTGGGGTTGAACTGGTTGCTTCAAGGCCCCATTCGCTTCCCTGGGTTTGACCTGGTGGCTGCAAGAACCCGTTCTCTTGACTGGGGTTGACCTGGTGCCCGGACTTGCTGCCGGCCGGGCCTTCATTCCCAAACAACCACTGGGATTGTGGATGAAGGACCTGCACAACCGCCAGGGGCACAAGACTCCATCAAGTGCCCCCCACACCCAGGCTTAAGCCACCAAGGAGTGCCCCCCCACACCTCGGCCAGAACCCATTCACTTGCCTGGGGTTGACCTGGTGGATGCAGGCCCCATAGGCTTGCACGGGGTTGACCTGTTGGCTGCAAGGCCCCATTTGCTTCCCTGGGGTTGACCTGCTGGCTGCAAGACCCGATGTGCTTACCTGGGGTTGAACTGGTTGCTGCAAGGCCCCATTTGCTTCCCTGGGGTTGACCTGGTGGCTGCAAGGCCCCATTCCCTTGCCTGGGGTTGACCTGGTAGCTGCAAGGCCCCATTCGCTTGCCTGGGGTTGACCTGGTGGCTGCAAGGCCCCATTCGCTTGCCTGGGGTTGACCTGGTGGCTGCAAGGCCCCATGTGCTTATCTGCGGTTGAACTGGTTGCTGCAAGGCCCCATTCGCCTCTCTGGTTTTGACCTGGTGGCTACAAGGCCCCGTTCACTTGCCTGGGGTTGACCTGGTGCCCGGACTTGCTGCCGGCAGGGCCTTCATTCCCAAACAACCACTGGGATTGCGGATGCAGGACCTGCACAACCGCCAGGGGCTTAAGACTCCATCAAGTGCCCCCGACACCCAGGCTTAAGCCTCCAAGGAGTGCCCCCCCACACCTCGGCCAGAACCCATTCCCTTGCCTGGGGTGACCTGGTGGATGCAGGCCCCATAGGCTTGCACGGGGTTGACCTGTTGGCTGCAAGGCCCCATTTGCTTCCCTGGGGTTGACCTGGTGCCTGCAAGGCCCCATTAGCTTCCCTGGGGTTGACCTGGTGGCTGCAAGGCCCCTTTCGCTTCCCTCGGGTTGACCTGGTAGCTGCAAGGCCCCATTCCCTTGCCTGGGGTTGACCTGGTGGCTCCAAGGCCGCATTCACTTGCCTGGGGTTGACCTGGTGGCTGCAAGGCCCCATTCGCTTGCCTGGGGTTGACCTGGTGGCTGCAAGGCCCCATGTGCTTATCTGCGGTTGAACTGGTTGCTGCAAGGCCCCATTCGCTTCCCTGGGTTTGACCTGGTGGCTGCAAGGCCCCGTTCACTTGCCTGGGGTTGACCTGGTGCCCGGACTTGCTGCCGGACGGGGCTACATTCCCAAACAACCACTGGGATTGAGGATGCAGGACCTGCACAACCGCCAGGGGCTTAAGACTCCATCAAGTGCCCCCGACACCCAGGCTTAAGCCTCCAAAGAGTGCCCCCCCACACCTCGGCCAGAACCCATTCACTTGCCTGGCGTTGACCTGGTGGATGCAGGCCCCATAGGCTTGCACGGGGTTGACCTGCTGGCTGCAAGGCCCCTTTCGCTTCCCTGGGGTTGACCTGGTAGCTGCAAGGCCCTATTCCTTTGGCTGGGGTTGACCTGGTGGCTGCAAAGCCCCATTCGCTTGCCTGGGGTTGACCTGGTGGCTGCAAGGCCCCATTCGCTTGCCTGGGGTTGATCTGGTGGCTGCAAGGCCCCGTGTGCTTATCTGGGTTTGACCTGGTGGCTGCAAGGCCCCGTTCCCTTGCCTGGGGTTGACCTGGTGCCCGGACTTGCTGCCGGCCCGGGCTTCATTCCCAAACAACCACTGGGATTGTGAATGCAGGACCTGCACAACCGCCAGGGGCTTAAGACTCCATGAAGTGCCCCCGACACCCAGGCTTAAACCTCCAAGGAGTGCCCCCCCACACCTCGGCCAGAACCCATTCACTTGCCTGGGGTTGACCTGGTGGATGCAGGCCCCATAGGCTTGCACGGGGTTGACCTGTTGGCTGCAAGGCCCCATTTGCTTCCCTGGGGTTGACCTGGTGGCTGCAAGGCCCCATTAGCTTCCCTGTGGTTGACCTGGTGCCTGCAAGGCCCCATGTGCTTACCTGTGGTAGACCTGGTGGCTGCAAGGCCCCATTAGCTTCCCTGGGGTTGACCTGGTAGCTGCAAGGCCCCATTCCCTTGCCTGGGGTTGACCTGGTGGCTGCAAGGCCCCATTCGCTTTCCTGGGGTTGACCTGGTGGCTGCAAGGCCCCATTCGCTTGCCTGGGGTTGATCTGGTGGCTGCAAGGCCCCGTTCCCTTGCCTGGGGTTGACCTGGTGTCCGGACTTGCTGCCGGCCGGGGCTTCATTCCCAAACAACCACTGGGATTGCGGATGCAGGACCTGCACAAACTCCAGGAGCTTAAGACTCCATCAAGTGCCCCCCACACACAGGCTTAAGCCTCCAAGGAGTGCCCCCCCACACCTCGGCCAGAACCCATTCACTTGCCTGGGCTTGACCTGGTGGATGCAGGCCCCATAGGCTTGCACGGGGTTGACCTGCTGGCTGCAAGAACCCATTTGCTTCCCTGGGGTTGACCTGGTGGCTGGAAGGCCCCATGGGCTTGCCTGGGGTTGAACTGGTTGCTGCAAGGCCCCATTTGCTTCCCTGGGGTTGACCAGGTGGCTGCAAGGCCCCTTTCTCTTCCCTGGGGTTGAGCTGGTAGCTGCAGGGCCCCATTCCCTTGCCTGGGGTTGACCTGGTGGCTCCAAGGCCGCATTCGCCTTCCTGGGGTTCACCTGGTGGCTGCAAGGCCCCATTCGCTTGCCTGGGGTTGACCTGGTGGCTGCAAGGCCCCATTCGCTTGCCTGGGGTTGACCTGGTGGCTGCAAGGCCCCGTTCACTTGCCTGGGGTTGACCTGGTGCCCGGACTTGCTGCCGGCAGGGCCTTCATTCCCAAACAACCACTGGGATTGAGGATGCAGGACCTGCACAACCGCCAGGGGATTAAGACTCCATCAAGTGCCCCCGACACCCAGGCTTAAGCCTCCAAGGAGTGCCCCCCCACACCTCGGCCAGAACCCATTCATTTTCCTGGGGTTGACCTGGTGGATGCAGGCCCCATAGGCTTGTACGGGGTTGAGCTGTTGGCTGCCAGGCCCCATTTGTTTCCCTGGGGTTGACCTGGTGGCTGCAAGGCCCCATTAGCTTCCCTGGGGTTGACCTGGTGGCTGCAAGGCCCCATTTGCTTCCCTGGGGTTGACCTGGTGGCTGCAAGGACCCTTTCGCTTCCCTGGGGTTGAGCTGGTAGCTGCAAGGCCCCATTCCCTTGCCTGGGGTTGACCTGGTGGCTCCAAGGCCACATTCGCTTGCCTGGGGTTGACCTGGTGGCTGCAAGGCCCCATTCGCTTGCCTGGGGTTGACCTGGTGGCTGCAAGGCCCCATGTGCTTATCTGGGGTTGAACTGGTTGCTTCAAGGCCCCATTCGCTTCCCTGGGTTTGACCTGGTGGCTGCAAGAACCCGTTCTCTTGACTGTGGTTGACCTGGTGCCCGGACTTGCTGCCGGCCGGGCCTTCATTCCCAAACAACCACTGGGATTGTGGATGAAGGACCTGCACAAAAGCCAGGGGCACAAGACTCCATCAAGTGCCCCCCACACCCAGGCTTAAGCCACCAAGGAGTGCCCCGCCACACCTCGGCCAGAACCCATTCCCTTGCCTGGGGTTGACCTGGTGGATGCAGGCCCCATAGGCTTGCACGGGGTTGACCTGTTGGCTGCAAGGCCCCATTTGCTTCCCTGGGGTTGACCTGGTGGCTGCAAGACCCCATATGCTTACCTGGGGTTGAACTGGTTGCTGCAAGGCCCCATTTGCTTCCCTGGGGTTGACCTGGTGGCTGCAAGGCCCCATTCCCTTGCCTGGGGTTGACCTGGTAGCTGCAAGGCGCCATTCGCTTGCCTGGGGTTGACCTGGTGGCTGCAAGGCCCCATTCGCTTGCCTGGGGTTGACCTGGTGGCTGCAAGGCCCCATGTGCTTATCTGCGGTTGAACTGGTTGCTGCAAGGCCCCATTCGCCTCTCTGGGTTTGACCTGGTGGCTGCAAGGCCCCGTTCACTTGCCTGGGGTTGACCTGGTGCCCGGACTTGCTGCCGCCCGGGCCTTCATTCCCAAAGAACCACTGGGATTGCGGATGCAGGACCTGCACAACCGCCAGGGGCTTAAGACTCCATCAAGTGCCCCCGACACCCAGGCTTAAGCCTCCAAGGAGTGCCCCCCCACACCTCGGCCAGAACCCATTCCCTTGCCTGGGGTTACCTGGTGGATGGAGGCCCCATAGGCTTGTACGGGGTTGACCTGTTGGCTGCAAGGCCCCATTTGCTTCCCTGGGGTTGACCTGGTGGCTGCAAGGCCCCATTAGCTTCCCTGGGGTTGACCTGGTTGCTGCACGGCCCCTTTCGCTTCCCTCGGGTTGACCTGGTAGCTGAAAGGCCCCATTCCCTTGCCTGGGGTTGACCTGGTGGCTCCAAGGCCGCATTCACTTGCCTGGGGTTGACCTGGTGGCTGCAAGGCCCCATTCGCTTGCCTGGGGTTGACCTGGTGGCTGCAAGGCCCCATGTGCTTATCTGCGGTTGAACTGGTTGCTGCAAGGCCCCATTCGCTTCCCTGGGTTTGACCTGGTGGCTGCAAGGCCCCGTTCACTTGCCTGGGGTTGACCTGGTGCCCGGACTTGCTGCTGGATGGGGCTACATTCCCAAACAACCACTGGGATTGAGGATGCAGGACCTGCACAACCGCCAGGGGCTTAAGACTCCATCAAGTGCCCCCGACACCCAGGCTTAAGCCTCCAAAGAGTGCCCCCCCACACCTCGGCCAGAACCCATTCACTTGCCTGGGGTTGACCTGGTGGATGCAGGCCCCATAGGCTTGCACGGGGTTGACCTGCTGGCTGCAAGGCCCCTTTCGCTTCCCTGGGGTTGACCTGGTAGCTGCAAGGCCCTATTCCTTTGGCTGGGGTTGACCTGGTGGCTGCAAAGCCCCATTCGCTTGCCTGGGGTTGACCTGGTGGCTGAAAGGCCCCATTCGCTTGCCTGGGGTTGATCTGGTGGCTGCAAGGCCCCGTGTGCTTATCTGGGGTTGAACTGGTTGCTGCAAGGCCCCATTCGCTTGCCTGGGTTTGACCTCTTGGCTGCAAGGCCCCGTTCCCTTGCCTGGGGTTGACCTGGTGCCCGGACTTGCTGCCGGCCCGGGCTTCATTCCCAAACAACCACTGGGATTGTGAATGCAGGACCTGCACAACCGCCAGGGGCTTAAGACTCCATGAAGTGCCCCCGACACCCAGGCTTAAACCTCCAAGGAGTGCCCCCCCACACCTCGGCCAGAACCCATTCACTTGCCTGGGGTTGACCTGGTGGATGCAGGCCCCATAGGCTTGCACGGGGTTGACCTGTTGGCTGCAAGGCCCCATTTGCTTCCCTGGGGTTGACCTGGTGGCTGCAAGGCCCCATTAGCTTCCCTGGGGTTGACCTGGTGCCTGCAAGGCCCCATGTGCTTACCTGTGGTAGACCTGGTGGCTGCAAGGCCCCATTAGCTTCCCTGGGGTTGACCTGGTAGCTGCAAGGCCCCATTCCCTTGCCTGGGGTTGACCTGGTGGCTGCAAGGCCCCATTCGCTTTCCTGGGGTTGACCTGGTGGCTGCAAGGCCCGATTCGCTTGCCTGGGGTTGACCTGGTGGCTGCAAGGCCCCATTCGCTTGCCTGGGGTTGACCTGGTGGCTGCAAGGCCCCGTTCACTTGCCTGGGGTTGACCTGGTGCCCGGACTTGCTGCCGGCAGGGCCTTCATTCCCAAACAACCACTGGGATTGTGGATGCAGGACCTGCACAACCGCCAGGGGCTTAAGACTCCATCAAGTGCCCCCGACACCCAGGCTTAAGCCTCCAAGGAGTGCCCCCCCACACCTCGGCCAGAACCCATTCCTTTTCCTGGGGTTGACCTGGTGGATGCAGGCCCCATAGGCTTGTACGGGGTTGACCTGTTGGCTGCCAGGCCCCATTTGTTTCCCTGGGGTTGACCTGGTGGCTGCAAGGCCCCATTTGCTTCCCTGGGGTTGACCTGGTGGCTGCAAGGCCCCTTTCGCTTCCCTGGGGTTGACCTGGTAGCTGGAAGGCCCCATTCCCTTGCCTGGGGTTGACCTGGTGGCTCCAAGGCCGCATTCGCTTGCCTGGGGTTGACCTGGTGGCTGCAAGGCCCCATTTGCTTCCCTGGGGTTGACCTGGTGGCTGCAAGGCCCCTTTCGCTTCCCTGGGGTTGACCTGGTAGCTGGAAGGCCCCATTCCCTTGCCTGGGGTTGACCTGGTGGCTCCAATGCCGCATTCGCTTGCCTGGGGTTGACCTGGTGGCTCCAAG